>NW_022990082.1:1646845-1917811 GCF_902827175.1 Gymnodraco acuticeps | reverse complement strand
GCCCAAAGATCGCAGGGGGGGCGCCAGGCCTCAGATGATTTTAGGCCAAATATCATATATATTTTTACATATAATTGTAAAGCAATACATGATTGTCACTAAAAGCCTCGTCTCTACATTACAATAAAACATAAAAAATAATTGATTTATTCATTTGAATAGCAATTCAAGTTAGTAGCTATTAAAGGCATAAAAGACAGAAATGTATAATTCTTTCTTTAATAGAAATGTTTCTTCTGCCCGTAAAGTGTCCAAACCAGGCTTTTCTGGATAAGCGCATTTTTAAAACATAGTCATTGTCCATGCCGGTTTTCAGTTGGATTATTTGTCACAGTTGCTCCGATCAGATCGTTCTCCTCCATTTTGTAGATTATTTACGACTCTTGAATCCACATAAACACATCGGCAAAATCCAGCTTACTTTGAGCATGTGTTTAATGCCTTTGTGAATTTTTTCCCACTTGCACCGTCCTTTAATGTCTTCATCACAGCGGGATATCCAAATGAATAATCCTGAGTCCAATAACCATCAACATCACTCCAGTAGTGCTCCTTAATTTACGCTTTCATCCTCCTTTAACAAAATACTTCACATTCATCCAGTTTGTGACAGTAGTTGTAGCATTTTTGAGACTTTTTAACCTTTAATTACCGCTGTTGTACCCCCCCTTGTGTGTGGTGTGTGGGGGGGTGGGGGGGGGGCGCAACTTCCAACCGGAGTCATTTGGGGGGGCTTCTTGGGAAAAAAGGTTGGGAACCACTGAGCTAAGCAACCTCCGCTCTCCCCCCCTTGTGCCCCCTCCCCCTCCCCTGCAGTGTGCGGATCAGGGAAAAGGCCTCAGCTTTTCCTCCACCAAATGTGAAGCGACACCAGTAAATTGTGAGGTGCAAATTGGGCCGTATGGGGCTCCTGCTTAGTATGCAGAGAGATGCCGAGCGGAGAGGAGGTCCATTATGAAAGCCCTTCTACAATGTGATATAAACAAGGGCCTCGAAACCTGCATACTGCATTGAGAAGGTAAGTGCTTTTTAAAACCTATACGCTCTGCTCCATTCACCATGTTGTTCAGGGCTGTCTGAGGTACAATGCTGAGAAGTGCAATGACACTCTTTTCCCAACATGCAATGCATCGGCTCCCAGCAAATCTGCCTCCTCGGTTCAAGGTCTTGTTTGGACTCGGCATGCAACTTAAATATTTCAACATATAATAACATATATTTATAATATTCTTTCTCCCAACTCTTAATATTATCTTGCTCAGAAGATACAGTTAGTGTAAAAGTGATGAACATTGTAACTGAAAGTAATGATGATGAGCGATGTGTAAATATAAATAACCTACAGTTTATCTGACATGCAATAGCATGCTAAGATATACTTGACTCTCAGAAGTGTCATGTCTTCTTCATGTCTCATTCAGCTAACATACTGTAAAGCTGAAAGGCTCAAGGTCAGACACACATAAGTGTGTGATCATTCAAAACATTCCACATGTGCATGTTGGCTGCAGATAGAAAGAGAGCAATGAAGAATAGAGAGAGAAAAGTTATCTGGGAAATATATGGAGGCAAGTGTCTGTCAATCATTCCTCCACTGGTCCGTCTGAAATGTGATTATTCAGTCCTATACAGTCCGTCTGGTGGAAACAGAGTCCTACAATGTAAAGAAATGTTCTATTACCACTGTTACATTGAGTAATGGGCTGAGTAACTTCAATCAAAGCATCTGAAAACCGTAAAATACCAAAAGCTTTAGTTTTAGTTTGATCACATAATAAGTTATTCAAATCAAAATGTCCCAAACTTAAAAGTGTTTTATGAAACCAAAGGTTTTGCATGGCTACTTGTTTTAAAAAATGTTTCTCTTTAAATATGTTTTTGAATTTTACAGGTTAAGCCAGGTCTCCACCAAGTATTGTGGTGGTAAGAAATATGGTAATCTTTCTTTACGAAGCGTGTTTAAGAAATTCTATGCCCTACTAAAGTAAAAATGTGATTGACAAGGCAAACCCAAATCAACTAATACTCACTCAATAATTATTTGCATTTCTTTACATATAAAATGAGGTTCATCACAGACATTTTGGGATCATAAATCCATGTCAGTAAAAAATGACACTAAAATGCATTCCTGTCATTCTAATCTGAATTTACAGAGTATTTACAAACAAGATTTAACATACACGCAGACTGAAGTAGTGAGTCATCACCTCAGGGTTTTGCTCCAGTCGTACTACTTTTAGAAAATGCACGGTGGGTTCTCTTAAAGTAACAAGAACGTAAATATTTGTTCTTCATGTTAATCAAAATCCAGCATGAAAGGTATGAGCTCTTATGTTCAACCTGCACATGAAAATGATTTAGTTTAATCATTCAATACAGACGTTTAGTGCTTGAGTTCCTCTTTGGACTTCAGATCAGTAATTGAGGAATTGTAAAATTGCTACTTCTCCTACTGTATCTATTCATTTCTTCTGAGCAGTTATGCGAGTAGCTCTGACAACGATTACTGTAACTGTGGGTAATTTATCCATTACTTGGCCAGCTCAAGTTTCTCATGGTTGTCTGGGGACTGGATCTGATGACCTCAAAACACGCTAATGACATGAAATCCAATTAGCCACTGTAACCTTTCAGCCTCCTCTGGGTGGCTCAGTGGCTTTCTGGTTAGCCCCATTTGTTATTGAAAGATGATCCTGGGATTACTTCCTGTTCAGATTGTGCTTGTGAATATGAGTACAGTGTCTGTCTATAGCGCTTGGGTCGAATCAATCCTTGGTTTCCTTCAAATATTTCCTTTGCTTTGACATGATTTGAAACCCCTTTATACAAGCTAACACGAGTAAACTCTAATGGATGTTAAAACATGTGCCTTTTTGAGAGGACAGGACATTTATGACTAGGTTAACATTGGGAATTTATCACAGTTTTACAGGACACTGGCTGCTTCAGAGTCAACATTTTGAAGCCAACATGTTCCCTGTAGCACAGACGGTTTTGCTTCTGAGCAGAGAGCAGTAGATTAGCATTCGGTAGAACGATGTAACTACGGTAATCTCTGATCTTATGAGACCAAAAATCAGACCCGACAGCTGTGATTTGCTCTGCTGACTGCTAATTTACTCACTCCGTCATCTGACCTGGAAGCTACCTGTTCAATATGTTGCCCACATGGCAGCTTGTACATGTATTGGCATTGGGAGTGGGTCCAGTTTGGCTCATGAAGGTGGACGGTGGTTTATTATCTACAGGGACAGGAGAGTCAGGGTAGGTGTTGCTGAGACAAAACAAATTAAATATGCACACCTTCATTCGATCACACTGACTGCTGTGAATATCTGCAATGTAAGGCCAATGCTGACCACAAAAAAGACCCGACTAATAGCTTAAAAAACAAGAACTACAAACGACACACATGCAAGCGTGGTGTGATTTCTACTTGGGATTTACATTCATATATAATATCATTTGGTGTACAAGGAAGACAAAGTACATCTAACGCAGTGAAATGCACGGTGGGAGCACTGAAAACAGAGAGACAGAAAGCAAAGGAGTCACAGAGACCAAGAGACGCAGAGAGAAAAGAAAATCAGAGGAAAAAAGTAAATAGGCATGTTTTCTCCCCCTCAGATCTTCAACCTAGTCTCAGCTGATTCTTCTCCCACTCGCTGACAGTGAGGCTCAAAGCCCACATCACATCAACCTCTTCAAATATTTAGACATTACTTAGTCGTCTTCTCTTTCCTATTTTCCCTCTTCAGGCAAAGAGAGAGGCGGGGGGTATGTTTCGGCGATTAATATTCCGACCAGACTTTAGTGAGCGGGCAGTTAGGAAATAAAAGTCTTATACTTCCAGATGACTGATTGGCTCGTTTATCCACATCACCGAGGGAAATTTCCACGATTCCTCTTTTTTAGATCCCTGAATGACGAGAATGTGTGTACGTGTGTGTGTGTCATTCTGCCTCCTCTCTGTGTGAAGGCTGACAGCTCAGTGTGCCATTTGCAAGCATGCAGATGACAGCAGTCGACAGAGAGGAGGTGAGAAGTGAGAGAGAGATAAATAACCAGCAACAAAAGGTGACAATTTAAGAAGAATGTAAAAAACGGACTGTGGAATAATTAATGGTTGTAACAAGTGCAATATTGATTTATGGAACATCTTAATAGTGTGATTCTCACAACTAGGAGTTATGGATGTTACAGTAATACAGCTACAAAGCACAACATGAAGGACCAATGCCAGTCTGAAGGCTCATTCTGCATAATGAGTCGATAGATGTGCCTATGCAGATTGATGCTGATGGGGGGGGCAGAGGTAAAAGTGAGGGCAGCGCGGGCAAAAGACAACAAGTCGCTTAATACAGATACAGTGTTTTAATTGGTGTAAGGCAGTGGTTCTCAAACTTTTTCTGTCAGGGCCCCCCCTTTGGAGAAAAAATAAAAGTCGGGCCCCCCCAACACAAATAGTCAGGCTCAGTAGCTCAGGTAGCTTGACGTTTCATAGAGGGGTGCTCAAACATTTAGGGTTTCCCATTAATGTACCGGTCGCTACAGTGGAATTTTCTACTGCAACATTCCCCATGCATATACACAGTGTACCCGCGACTGTTACAATGAAGGCTCGATAATCAGCTTAGCAGGGGTAAAGTGCTATTTTTATAGGTGGTGTGTGGACCTCACATAGGGGGGTCCGGGGCAAGCTCCTCCGGGAAGATTTCATTTTTAAATATTGAAGTTAAATGCATCAATCTGGTGCACTTTGAGAGCAAAATGAAGAGATCTATGGATACATCTCTCAACACGTAATAATACTGTACTGCATCATATTATTTTCGAATCAATAATTTTTAAAATTATGATTTATTTTATTTTTTTTAATTTATTTATTTTTTAACCATTTTTCTCCTGGTCTCTCGCGCCCCCCCCTGGCATGCCTCTGCGCCCCCCCACTTTGAGAACCACTGGTGTAAGGTGAGGAGAGCACACACACTCGACATATGTGTATTTTTGTCTGTTTCAGTTTTGTTCTAGAGATAATACTCTATCAGTGTGCAGCTATACTAAAGCACACACAAGCGATCACCACATTCTCAAGCCCAACGTTGTTTAGTTATGAAATCACCAGGAGATGAGCACTACCGTTAAGCTAGCAACTATTTTATTATATCCCTTTTTACAACCAACAATTAGCATGTGCATTGGTTTGTTGGTGTCTTACATTTGGGAAAACCTGCTAAAATATTCTTCCTTCCCTTGCAAATAGATAAGAATAGTCTAGTATAAATGTGGCGGCATCACAGAAAACCCTTTTATCAACTACTCGCTTGTAGTTAGGTAATTTAGTAGTTGTAACCATCAACTCAGCTGACTACATACAGATATATTACATTATATGTTACTTGTTAGATGCTTTATCCAAAGCGGACTTACATACTCAATACTGTGGCCAATCCCCACAGGAGCAATTTGGGGTGAATGCTGACTGCAGTGGGGTTAGAACCTGAACATGATGCGAACACATACGCACATTCCACTGCGCCACACTGTATATACATTATTAAGCATACAAATTATAAATAAACATAATGTTTTTTCTTCTGCTGACACTCTTTTTCTAGTCATCTGTCTCTATACAACTTATTTTTATTTGCTTGCTGCATGAAGTCAAGCGACAAAACTAAAACATGTTCCTGTAGTGCAAAGTTCAGGTTCCTAAGCTCCTGAACTTTCGGTGGTGGAAATAACTGTGAGATGACAGTAAATGTAAGCCCGGCTTTATACCATTGGCCATCAGAGTAATTTTACAGTTTTCCTTGGAAATATCAGAAAGCGGTAGAACAGAAGTGAACTTAACCTCCAGCACAGCCCAAAGTACTGTTTCACACAGCGCTCCATCAGAAACCTCATTAATGCACAGCAGAGGAACACTCACTGTTCTCACACTCCTTCTTTTTCTCTTTTCATCTATTGTAACACCTGCTTCTATGCTTCCTCACCCTCTACTACTATTCCTTTCCTTTTCTGGCCTGAACTTCCTTCCCGGCGACTCAGGAGAGAGAATGACATTTTCTATCAGGGAAATTGTCTAATTAAGCACCTGGAATGAGAATAAAGTGCTCCTAACTGTGCTGTTAGGAGGAGAGTTGGCAAGTCTTGAACACAAAAGCTTAAGGAGTGAGGGAGAGATGCCTCGCTATTAGTCAATGTTGAATAGTTTTTTTGCCCAGACTTACAGTAGGCAATACTTTAGGGATGTGTTGTGTGGTGCATCTGCCTGAGTCATGTTTGTGCACCTGAGTTTCTGTCAGTGTTTGTTCATACTCTTCAGGAGACCCCCGTGTGCGAAGTAAAACCAAGATGCTCCAGTTCCCTTTTCTTCTCATTCTTGGCACGTATCCTTCTCGGACCTTGTTATTAGAACGCATTAATCTTCATTAGCATTAATAGCCTATAAAGACCCAGAGGACACAAAAATAAATGGTTGAGACAAGCTTTCTGCTGAGTCACCAGTTTACACGGTGGCACTACATTCAGAGACAGAAAATAGAAAGATTATAAGAAAGTCTGTGAACTCAAGCTGCCTTCCTCCTCAGCCTCTCTGTCAACTCTGAGAGCCGATACTTGATCACAAAAAACACCCACTCTTACAACAATGATATACAAAACAAACAAACCAGTAAACAAAGAACTAGAAACATCACAGCAGTTTGTAAGATGACAAGTTCAGCCAAAGTACTCAGTGTAGTGAGGCTTAAACAAGAGTGTAGAGCGTGTGAGGGGAGATACACTTGGAGTGACATGACTAATTGACCATGGGATTCCAACAATAGCAACCTGTGGTCCAGAGCAATGGCATGATGAGGGCTGAGTGACTGATTACCTTTGAACGCTATTATAAATCAAATAATACCAATGTCTGATTCGATATTAGCTAGTTTTTCTTATATCTCTTGGCTTTTTTAATAACTGTTTTTAATGTAATTTAATAATGGGTTTCTCCTGCATAAGTTTAGCATTTTTTGTAAAGCACTTTTAAATGCCTTGTGTTTGAAATGTGCTACAATGAATAAAGTAGTTTATGTAACACTGTTGGACCCAAGATTGTCAGTATAAAAAAATAATACAACATTTATGAAGCTGAACAAGAGATATCAATCTTTTTTCATGCCATGGATTCTCTCTTCTCGTCAAAAGCTGCCACGTTACACCACGAACGCCGTCGCCAACAGTAAGCATGGAGATCAGCTATTGATGCTTCCTATCGGCTAATTTTATCCTGCAGCTATAGCATGAGCAGGCAAGTTAGCGAGGTACGGTAAAACTCACTTCTTTCTGACTCCACACCCTAGGATTTCTTTCATTATTAAATGTAGCAATCAAGTGACATTACGTAAAGTTATTTATCTGACTTTGCAACAGCACAACACCGAAGCCTCAAATACTTCTTTACAGCTATTTAACACATTCAGTAGGTACTCCCTGACACTTTGATGTGCAAAATCAGAGCTCCTTAGAGACAAATAATGTAGAGATAGAGTCAGGAATTTGAAACACTTGGGTAAACTGTGTGGTTACGGTGAAAAAGAGAATGTTTATGCAGGTCTGTGAGAGCAAAACTCTGTTCCCCTGCAAATTCAGACATGCCCTCATTAAGATGCACTAAGTCACAGAGATATTGAATGTTAACAGGGAAGTTTGCAATATGGAAGTAGTTGATATGCCAACGCATCATCATACAATCATTTATTTACAGCTAGTGACTTTACATAACAAAAACATTACCTTCACTGTAAGAACATGTATATGTGAGAGACAAGGTAGAATATGAGGTCAGATAAAGAGAGCACAATGAAGAAGTGACAGAGCGTCTGGAGCTTTCTGAAGCGATTACCCCTCAGCCTGCTCTCCTGCTCATTAGTCTCAGAGTGTCGGCTACAGTTCATTGTCTGCTGGCTGCTTCCAATCTGCAGTTACTGGTGTTGCTGTTGGCATCGACGTACTCAAAAGCCGTCCTATCTGTTCTGCCCCAGATTCACCCCCGCAGTCCTCTTTAGGGGGAGTTTTGCTCTACTTTTCTTTAGGTTTTCTGTAACTCTGTCTTGTTTTGTTTTTCTGTCAATGACTACTGTGTGCATGCATTTGTATAGTGTGTGTTTGGAAGTGTGTATCATTGCCAGAAGAATGAGTTAGTCACAGGGCCTGAAACCCTATTTTACACTGGATTATATTGGTTTCAGTGGAAAGTGGCGGTTATATAATGGTCACACTGAACTTTCTAAGCACTGCAAACATAACACATTTTATTTCTAAGCAAAACTCAGGGCAAACTCACCTGTGTTTGCCCTACTGATCACTGCACCAACCTTATATAGTCACCTTAATATAAATGATTTGACAAAGAAAAGCGTCTAACAAATGACATGTAATAACTAATGGTAGCAGGGCACGGAAGAGAGTAGAGGGGAGAAGAAGAAAAAGTAAAGGGCTAGCATGCCTGCGAGTTTTGGGTGAACAGCGTAAAACTTGGGATTAATTATCTAGACAATCCCTTTAACCACAAGCTTTCTGTATTTAAATTTGTAATTATTCGTTTTTTTAAAGGATTATTGTTTCATTTAGCTTGAGTTTATTTTTGTAACCAAGAGTTATTAACACTGTAGTTTACTGCTCGGCGTCAAATGTGTTCGACTGCTTGAATAAACAGCGAGAACATATTTTGATAATTGAGGACGGATTGATCGGACATTTGCGTTCTCACATACATGTCCTGCGGTTAATGTCTAGATAAGTTCAGGGTCGCAGTGCATGTGTGAAAGGGACTACAGTGTATGCGTAGCTGTGTGACGGTCTGTTAGGTGCAATATGTCAACTTCACAACTCTAGGAAATGTTTAAGCATCACACAAACATTTCACACACAGTCACAGCAAAACAGCAGATGCGGCCTGCACAGACTACAGGCACACTCACACACAAACAGAAGCAAACACACTGACAGAGAGTGACAAAACCTCCTGCAGTGCACCAGAGATGAGAGGCACGACAAGATGCAAGGAGTGCAGGGTGTGACAGCAGAAATGTAGGGAGAGAAAAGGAAAGGAAACAACATGAAACAGAGGTGTCTAAAGGAGAGGAATGGCAAAGTATCAAATCTGCACTCTTACACATGCACGTTATGTTGTATTTCTCCCTGGAAAGTCTGAGCGAAACGAATTTCCGAGTGAACGCAGGATGAAAAGCGAGAGTGCAGGAAAGGAGCTGATGAGAAGAAACGTGATGAGAAATGTGGTTTCTGCTTCCCCAGATTAGGCAGCGAGTCTAAAAGAAGGCAGGACGAACTCAACAGTCAGTTTCAGGGCTGGGAGGAGAGGAGAGTTAAACAACTGAAAGATGTCTCTATTGGTTAAATATCCATTCATTACTGATACAGAACTGTTGAAAAAATAACTGCCAAAGGAGGGATTTTTTATTGTTTCCCACAGTTCCCACACATTCTCCCACTGCCTGAAAAGGGTCTAAGGGACTCCTTTGTTTACTTCCGTAACATAATTTCATCACTTTGTAACCCTCACGCTTCTATTGGCCAGCGCTCTAAAGGCCCCGTCCACACAAAAAGGTCTTCCGTCTTCAAAAAGGTCTTCCGTCCACACAGAAACGGCTCAAGAAACGTGTAAGTCCACACGAAAACGTTAGAAAACGCTGGAGACGCTGTAGTACATATGCCGGGCCTGTAAGTGGCGCTGTACTTCCGCCACAAAATACACCAAAAGCAGCGAAGAAGACTTATTATTATTATTATATTATATTATTATTGTTGCTGATGGTTGTGGTAGAGGAGCTGTAAATGTTGCACTAAAATCTGTATCATGGTCAGTAGCGTCTGGAGCACGAACGCAAACCTGTGATCCGCCATTGTTGTTGTTGGCGAAACTCCTTCCGTGTCAACTCAACAGGAGTGACAGTCCGCACACACACAAGACCGCAATTATGGCAGAAGCAAAAAAGCCCAAAATATATAATTTTCACTCCGAGTGGGAGGATGATTATTTTTGTATCTATTCCAATTCAAAGTCCATCTGTCTCATCTGCAATGCGAGCGTGGCTTTATCGAAGAAGGGTAATTTAGGAGCGGCATTTCAAAACAGTGCACAAACGCTACGAGACGGAATTCCCTCCTAATTCTGCCCGACGCTCCCAAAAGGGGAGGGGCCTGAAAGGACAGCTAAATGCAGAGCAGTCCATTTTCACCAGGCCCAACAACAAGAGCAAGGCTGCTACCATAGCATCTTATCGTGTCAGTCACGTTCTTGCGAAACACATGAAGTCTTTCAAAGACTGCGAAGTTGTGAAAGAAGCTTTCCTGGAGGCTGCCGACGCGCTTTTGGGGGACAGTAAAAATAACAGTAGCATTTCAACAGGTTTTTGATATAATAAAAACTCAAGTTAGATACCGTTATTAATCAGCTGTAAGTTTTAGTTTGTTTGAACATATTCATTATAATTATTGTACAAAACGGTATAAAAATGCAAACTTAAATTGATTATAGTCTATTATCAATTCAGGTTAAGAAAACTAGTGTTGCTTGCATCCTATTTTAAAGGCATTTATTTTTATACTCTACTAAAATGCAACAAAAAAAGGGTTTGATTCTATTAATTTTGTCATTTTTATTGCACTTTGGCAGCAGATTCCTGAGTAGCTTCAGATCTGAGTTGTCTTATTAGTAAGCCTAATTTATACTTTTGTAGCAACACTATTTTTATATAATGGCAAAGAAAGGGTTAAGAGTCTTTTCTTTTTTCCTGTGTCATATGTGGCAGCACTGTTCAATGTTTCTTGAAAACATTACCCACTGTAGTGACGTGTGAATAAACTCCAACTTTGTATCAACAACACTGTTGTGTAACTTCAGTTAAATACTTGTATGTGTGTAGATTAGAAAGAGGTAAGATAAAGGATAGTATTTTATGAAGTATTAATCGTACAAAGGTAAGTTTTATACAAGTAGAAGTGTGTATTTACCTGTAGTAGGCTGTCAGTAATGGCTACGCCTCTCTATTTGGACTGGTAGATCTCGGCAGACTGGCAACTTTAAAAGTAGCTCTCGGTTCAAAAAAGGTTAGGCACCCCTGCTCTATATATTTATTTTACCACTCAAAGCAAGGTAAATAATAAATATATAGAGAATAGAAATGATGGCACAACAGCAATTTGATGATGTGCCGTATACGTCTTTATTTTAACGTCACAACGGCATTCTCAATTTTTTTTAGACTAACAATGGTTTTGGTGTCCTTTATCTGCAATATAGAGCACTGTAAAAGATAATTTAGCAAATAAGACCAAGCATAACAACTCATATCCCAGAACGAATGTGTTTTGAAGGATTATATTGGGTGTAAACAACAGACTGATACTAAAAATAAGTGAACTATTAGTGTATGCTACCTGCAATTTATTGAAGACTTCTTTTGAAGCCAGAATTGGCAAATGGCCAGGGAACATTACAAACATATTCAGTAGTTGAGTAGAACTGAGAAACACCTTGCACATGAAATGAAACAGTTTTCCCGCTAAGATTTTCTGCAGGAACAACTAAAATAATGCCAGCCACAATGCAAATTATTTGAGTTACTGTAATGACATGGCTTTGTTTGATGGTCTTACTTGCGGATGTGTATGTTTACATCTTTATCCCTCAGGTGAGAATCTATATTGCACACATAGTCAGTGAAGGCTGTCCTGGTAGCTAATAGGGCAGAGTGTGCGCCATTAAAGCCATTACCAAAGATGCCTCCTCTCTTTCATCCTTTCTCTCTCACTGTTAAATAAAGCAGAAATGCCAAAAATAAATAAATAAATAGCCATTGAATCTATTCAGCCTCTAAACACTCTCCACCTCCTCTTCAGCACAAAACATCCAGGAAATGAGACAGCCGGACCACTTCACTGAGACAGGGACCAATTGGATGACATTTAAATAGATGGAGCCTCGAACGAATGAGTTCATTTCCAGCGTTCATGTCGCGGTTCAGACCCCCCTCTCGATATCTAACTGAGATCACAATGAACTGGCAGAGCAACGCCTGCTGCAAATTGTACTTTTCACAGCTGTTTCCTATATTTATGCAACCGGCAAGTAGCGAGAGATAAAGCTATGGGAAAACAAAGAATTCCGATTTACACAATCAGACCTGCTGCTCCCAATCAGGTATTAAGGCAGCGGCGCAGCAGGAGAGGAAACGTACCGCAGCTCCAGTGCATGTCAAATCAAAGGCACTCTGGATGGAGATTGTACTTATGTACGTGCCTATTTGTGTGTTTGGAAAGGAGATGAGAGGAGGGGAGAATCAGTATAGGGGTGTGCAATACTCGAGAATGAAAATCCAAACTTGTGAGACACAGCAGATAAAGTATTTAATGATCTGCCTTGATTTAAAGAAGCTGTATATTTATTATAACACAGTTGTAAACAGCACAACATAAAAATCCATGTACTGTAAAGTCTCTGTGGCTTTTTTACTTTCTTGTTTGTGTATGATCTACACCACAGGAGGGGCATACATATTAAAAAAGGAAGCCATGACCTCGGGGAAATTACAAGTAAGACTTACTGAAGTTACATTTCCTGCAGTGGGCGATCAAAAAAGGGCAACTACAGTAAGAGTTAACTAGTATGTGGAATACTGTTAGATTAGAGGGCCATTCGAGCTATTTACTTCATTAAAGTTAGTGGATTTTTTCCTCTCTCCAAGCCACTTAATCCTCTTGTGACTTCTCATATTTATCTACCAACCTTAGTGAAGTCCAGAGAAAGTTGCTAGTGCATTCATATAAGCTGAAGGAGATTAAATAACGAGAAAAAGCACAAGGGTGACATATCACCAGTCGGTAGCTGATGTTTGTGTGTGAATGCCTGTGTATGAATTACTAGAAAATAACACACACTAAGGGTTGTGTTGAGGTGCTGAAAGTAGAATTGAAATTCTTGATGGTTTGCCAACTACTACAATAAGCCTGCACAAACGAGGCAAAGTGAAAAGTTCATTTGGGGCCTGCCAAACACTACTGTAGTTTCTACAACATTTAGAAGGTCTGTCTGCTGCTTCTCTCTGGCTTCGCTCGGTTTACTCTCTCTTTATTTTCTTCTTTCTCCATCGATTGTTCTGCCCCGAGTCTCTCAGACCACAGAAGAGCCGTAAAAACTCTTCTGAGAGTCGAGGTCGGAGGTCACGCTAGACCAGTAGAGATACAGTTGCTTTTATATATCTCAGAGCAGATTCCTAAATCTCTATTCCCTGTTCTCTCAACCATCTATTACATATGTCTCCTTTACTATTCTCACACTCTCTTTGCCCCCTCCAACTTTTCATTCTTACATTTTTAATTGTGCTATTTTAATTCTTGTATTTCAAGGGATGTTGGGGTTTTGCATTAGTCAGAATTGTTAGTTGGGAAGCAAGCTCCAAACTCACTTGTATTCAATTCCCAAAGTATCCCTTTACACTTATAATATAAAGGAATTTGTATATCCTGGAATTCATTTGTATAATCTAAAGTTAAAAAGGCTACAACTAATAATAATTGTTTGTTTGATTTTGGTTGTTTGTAGAACCATTTCCTCACATAATCTGGCACATACTGTAAAAGGCAGCTCATGTGCACTTCTTCACCATCTCTCCAATCTATTTTTGGAAGCCTTTTCTTTACTGTTAATGTCACAAAACCTTCAGTCTCCGGGATGTACACTCAAGCTTAAGAAATCTGGGCACTTATCCATCAAATTGTGCAAAAACTTAAATAATCAACCCTAATGTATATAGCAGCTGCTGGTTTCCCTCATTGATGTAACATGCAGTTTGTGAGCAGCCTCCCTGCTAGCGCCCATCTCACAGGGGAGTTCCCGTAATGAGAAAAGACACCCAGCTGGTCGCAGGTGTCGTACAGAAATGGATACCTTATTCCAAAGGGCTTCCCTCCTCCTCTTTGTCTACATTCAGATCCTCTTCCTCCCACCTGCACCGCCTACTCTGTCTCCATTAACCCTGTTGTTCTCTCTCTAACTCTGTCTCCACATCTTGCTCTTATAGCATAATCTTTCTCTTAATGTGTCACCTCCTCAGTTCTTCTTTAACTGCTCATCACCCTCTTTATCTTCTGCCTGCCTGCTACTTCTACTATCACATCATCTTGCTTCTTATCTACACCAATTTTTACCATTTGCATAGTTGTCTGCTCTCACAAAACACACTCCCCTGTGTTGTTATTGATGAGAGAGCAGAGTTTTAGTGCAAATTGTTACCTTTCTCACAAGTCGCTCCTCCGTAGCTGGGCAGACAAAGACCACAAAGGAGTTGATCTCATCGATGCAGGTTCCCTCATTCTGGCATGGGTTAGACTGGCAGTCATCAATGTCTGGAGGGAGAGAAAAGAGAGGGGGTGGGGGGGGAGATACGGGTTGAGTCAGGTTGATGCAACACACATTCACACACAGCAAAATCATTTTAGGTACTTTCCAAACTACCTGCAACAGTTTTGACTGAACCCTGGGAGATCAAAACTTTTGGACAGATTAGAGGTGTTTTTGAGAAAGGTATAATTAAAGGGAATGGATTGAACTTCATCAGTGAGAGGTTTGGGATGCACTGAAGCGCATGATGCTAATAGCAATGTGTTGGCAGGACGTGCTGCAGTTTTCTAAACATGAGCTGAAAGAGCAATTGACGGAGAGGGGTAGAGGGTAGAAAGACCGAGAGACATGGGAGGTTAGAGAGTGATCCATCCAACACATTCATGCACAACGAGTTGTGTGCAACTGTGTGCAAATCCATTGTAATACGTGCATAAGCGGCCCAAACAATGCAAGCAGACATGATGCCGTCTTCAAGCTTCGCAATGACCAAATCAAGTCTCGATGTCTGTGCGCATAATGTACACACTCACACAAACAATCACACACACATATTTGCAGAGGCGTTGCAGGGGTGAGAGTTCTCATTTCAGTTGAAACAATGGTAACTGTATTTCTCGAGCTGATCTGTGCCGAGGGGCAAAATCATTAAAACGGCAGGCTGGCATCCCACAATCCTCTGCCATCACAACATCTCGGTGAGTCCCTGGGGCCACGGCAAGAGGTCATTGGAGCAGAGGTGGAGTGAAACAAGGCGGGGGTGGCAGGAGAAGGTCGGAAGTGACGAAAAGATGCAGGGAAGGAAATGCTAAAAAAACACGAGTGAAGGAGATGTAATGAAAACAAGGGGAGAGGTGATTTAAAGCTGCGACTTTGGGAAGCTGGCAAGTTTCAGGGTTGGATTACAGGGGCTTTGCAGGCACACAGTTTGGGGCGGAGGAGTCTGTTTTGGATAAAACAGTGTGACAGCACCATTGCTGCTGCTCTGCTTTGGGCTGGCTGATATTAAATAGGCTGAATTTGATGCAGGAGGTACAGACCCAGTCAGAGGAGTCATAATAAGATGGCATTTGTATTGGTTTAGTGTATCGTCGCAAATCCATGTTTAATTCTCTGTCTGACTCATGATGGGGTGGAAATAAAATATAAATAGGGAATAGAACTTCACAGCAGGGGCAGCAATTGAGTCACACACACTTCAAAAATCCGTTTGAAGGCAGATGATCTGACATACAATCTAACAGGGGGGCTGAGTTTAGGCTCCAAAACTTTGATTTTTGTTACGACAGTCAGTCTGCATTACAAAGTAGAGGCAGAGAGGGTCTGATAAAAGATGCTGTTGGATTGCATTATGGGAATTTAATGATCCAGCGTGATTTATCCTAGGGACAAAAAATCAGGATACTCATTTGATGATTCTAAATCTGTCACTTTTTGAGTCCCTCAACTTTGAAAAAGTTAGATGTCAAATCGCTGGTGACGACCTTTAATCTTGCTGTGTTGCGTGACTAAGGGATCTTTGTTAAGGGATCCAAAAGTTTGGAGATGAGTAAAATTGTTGTTGACAGTCTGCAACATTAATGATAGGAGAATTGCCTAAAGATGAATATTTATAAGAAACTGCATTAGGGTTTCTATGCCAGTCACGTAAGCTGTTTATAATCATATTTTTTTTATACAGCGTGACATAATGTTATTTTAGATCATTACGTTTAAATTCACCACTGAGACCCGCGTCACCACTAAGTGAAGACATTACTCCACAGGATTATTAGCTAATTGTGACAGTTAACCGCCACAAAACAATTGGCCCCACTCTCTAAAAGGTGCTCTGCAGTGAAGAGAGGCACGCTCGCTTAATGGTGTTAAATGGTGTGATGTTGAAGTAAAGGACAAAGCTGTATTTTAGTCCAACCAGGCATCAAGTGATAGAAACCCGTCTGGGGTAATTAAACCGCCTGCTCGAGTCCAGGGAGTGATGACATAACAAGTACTTATAGCAGGCAGAGCAGGCCATCTTCTTCTATGTTTTTTGTAGAAAATAATGTGTGGAATTATAATGTTTGAGTACCCAAAATACATTTGAGACCACAGCTTTAAGTACAGTATTTCCAGTGCAGATCGACAACAGAGAATGATTATAACCCCAAAATATCTGTAATAAATATGATTATACAGATCCCTGAGTGAACATTTGAGGAAATATAATTAATATAGCATGTATGATGAACGATAGATTACATGACATGTTACTTGTTAGACGCTTTTATCCAAGCGACTTACATACTCAGTACTGTGGACAATCCCCACAGGAGCAATTTGGGGTGAAGTGTCTTGCCCAGGGACACAACAACATTGCAGTGGGGTTTGAACCCTGTGAACCCCTGATGCGAATACATCCGCTCTATACCACTGCGCCACACGCCTCCCGATTAGATGCTGCAAATATCCCCCCCCTCCTCCCTCTACACCAGGAACCAGATGAGCAGGTTGCCAGTCAGCTGTTCAGAACAGCTATGGGGTAATACGAGGCCAGCATCTGGCCTCTTAAGCACTGCAGCACTATAAGGAGTGGTGGAAGCCCCTGGATTTAGGAGCACTGGGGTCAATAAAGTATCTACCTCTGAACATCGGCTATTAGAGGGGCCACAGTGGGCATGTTTTAAGCTGTATAGCAACCAATATAGTGAAACCATCTATAGACAGTGGCAGCTGGGGTTCACAGACTTCATTTCTCAAATTGAGGAAAATTCAAGCACAAAGGTGGTCAATAAAATACCATCTTATCTTAAATGACCAAACACAGTAGCTTGATAATAGCTCTTTTTACTCTCAACCAATTAGATGGCTGTCCTCGAAAAAACGTTATACTGTGGCAACAAGGGATAAACACATGAGGAACTAATCACTTCCGATGTAATCGCGGTAGGCTTTACTGTATACTGTCTTAATGCAGATAGATTACAGAGTAGGGCTGCTGGTCAATAATTGTAATTGCGATTATTAAATGCGATTATCATTTACTTTGAAAACATCAATTTATTGGAGAAAAAAAATGGAACAGTATGTTTTTAACAGTTGATTACCCTGAACTTTAAGTATAACTCAACTGAAATAAATAAATAAATAAAAATAAATAATCGTTTTATTTCGATTACGTTGTTTTCGTAATCGTTGCAAGCCATAATCGTAATCGCGATTAAAAGACGATTAATTGAGCAGCCTAATACAGAGGATGAAAACCTAAACTAGATCAGTAAATTGGCTGGGATGATGCATCAACATATATTATCTTATTGAAAACATATTCAAATTATGTGCATGTCAGTATTGAGGTAACAGAACATTGCAATACAGATATACATAAGTAGCTTTTGAGATATTTGATACCATGTCTTGATTATAAATTGTGCCTTTCCAGCTGAGAGCTAATACCTGAAAGCTTTAATGATAAAATGGCTCACTCTTTACATTTCTTGGTCCAAATTTGACAAACTGTAAGGATTATCATCAGAAATGTGGAAGTAGGTCGAAAACAAAGTGTGGTTCTGGAATCTTTTGTCATGGATATGTCGTGATTTGACACAAGCATCACACTTAAATAAGGATGAAGTTGCATGTAAAAAGTCCTGAGAAAATAAACCATATCCAAGTCAGACATGTTTGAGAATAAAATAACAGTTTGGGTATTTTACAACATAAAGGTTTACATATTCATAAAGAATGTATATCCAAACATTGCTTATTTTCATCAACTACTGACTTCCAATGTCTCCTACAATAATGAAAAGTCCATCACAGTGTATGTGCTCTAAAAGGTTTTCCACATCACACTGTTGTTTTAACCTCCTTATAAACTGTTGATGTAGATAATCCTGTTCACAACACACACATGTACAAATCAGATTTAACCTGAGTACACTCTTCTGCAGGATATGTGTTGATCACTCCACAAACAGTATGCCGCTTATACATCCCAATAAAGTGACATCAAGCTTAACATTTTTGTGTGGATTAGGAATTTCACGTTCATGCTAAATCTACAGTAAATACCTGATGATATTGTTAAAACTGTGTGGCCGATGACAAAACACTGATCCTTGGTGTCTGTCGGTGTCAACCCTCACCTTAACTCAAACAGAGCCAGAGCGCAGCAGGCCTGTCCACTTAAACCCCTCTCAATGTTCACTCCGTCCATCTCGGCTTAATGAAAGAAACCATCTAACTTCAGCAGGTGGCAGAGTGTGTCTTTGCGTGACTGTACTTGTGCATTTGTATGTGTGTGTGTGTGTGTGTGTGTGTGTGTGTGTGTGTGTGTGTGTGTGTGTGTGTGTTGTTGTGTGTGTGTGTGTGTGTGTGTGTGTGTGTGTGTGTGTGTGTGTGTGGTGTGTGTGTGTGTGTGTGTGTGTGTGTGTGTGGGGTTGTGAGTCTCTGGCCCGTTCCCCAGTACAACAAAATCAGGCCTGGGCACAAGGAAAGTCTCAAGAGAGTCGAGGAGAGCTGTGCTCCACTTATCTGCTGGCAGCTAAATGGATGGAGGGATAAACATGTGCCAGCCACTGTGGTAATTGCTGGGCACAGCTAAAACACAAGTGACACTACCATCTTTTCTTTAAGCCCAGCATTTTTCATTTCAAATCTGTCAGGAGAGGCAGTAAATAAATGTGAGCAGTCGATGTGACTAACATACATGTAATGGCAGAGTTGATACAAATATTAAATTGAGGATTAAATGTGGTTCACTGCTGATTGAAAAATGATGATGTTTTGATGGGAATGTTTGATTGTAGGATAAATATGGAACCCGCCTCTCTGTGTACTTCTGAGAATAGATGATGAGGGTGATGTTGGAGGAGGGGGAAATTCAGATTGAGAAATACGAGGGAGGATAGTAAGACGGCAGCTCGACAAACGGAGGGTGGTGTCAGTAGACAGAATATCTGGAGGCTTACTGCAGGCATGTGTCGAAACCAGGGAATGAATAATTGAAAAAGGGACAGAAAGAAAGAGATGGAGAGCAAACACATTTTGGGAGAGAAAAAGCCCAACTCATTTCCCTTTTAGGATTATTTGTCAGTTCAATTATCAGTTAAAACGCCTTTTACCTGTATACTCGATCAAAGCTTAGTCTACCTGAAGATCAACTTTATCACCTTCCCGTCCTCCCTGACTCTCTCGTCCTTCTCTAGAGGGTCTTTTTCACAGTGGGATTTATGAGTTTGTAAATGCTCAGGCCAAATAATAAGTAACAGCTTCTTTCGGCGTTTTATAAATGAGATCTCAGCAATTTCATGGCTATGAATCCTTGCGGGTTTAGTCAGGAAGAGTCTAGCAGAAAGGGGGGAGAGTCACACTCGGAGTGCAATAACGCCTTGGAGAGAGGAATCCATATTTCAGCCAAGGACCGGCATGGTATATTATTTTAGTGGTCCAGTAACTCTGCTATAAAAAGAATGGCATGGTTATACAACCAGAAAAAGGTTACAATCCCAGACTGTAGCTTTCTGCTGGCAACGAAAAATAGATACTGAAAAGGAGAAACTCTGCCAACAACACAAAAACAATACCAACTACACATTATAAACAGTCGATTCTATTTTCCTTCCACCAATGAGGAAGAAAATAAATAATGAGGCTAGATCAACCAACAAAAAGTGTCTGATTTGTAAAGATGAAAAAGGCTGAAATCAAATATCAGGGCTCTTAGTGAGATTAGAGGATCCTGAGAGGTCTATGGATTCATTAAAACCCCTCTTTAAACACAAACGACAACATATAAGCACCACTCAAAGGATCTGAAGCCTTTCGGTCATTTCTCACAACACAAATTCCTCGTATTGAGGATGGCAACTGAGTAGAATGAGACATGATGATTTCGAGATTCTGAGCCTTACATTTATAAAATGAAGACATTTTCTTAGAAGTTACACCAAGTTAAATAACAAATCAATACGTTCTGAACATTTTCTTTTTTCGGATTCTACTATGAGTGATGGGGGAACACAAACACTCACTTTTTTAGTTAACTTCAAACACTTCAAGAGAGTCATATTAATATTAAATCATAACTCAGAAAGTGTTTAATATTTAATATTCACCGCTGTTTATGTGGATGTCCAATTAGTTGTAAATGTTGATGACTGAAGATATTAATTTGCTCAGTGTTGGCTTTAATGAACAACAAAGTGGAGTTGACAGCTGCAAAAAATGTGTTGTTCTTCCTGCTCCCAACACCTTCATCCGATGTGACAGTGGCGTAGTTGGAGGGATTAAAGAACCACCGGCTGTTTCAGCTTGGTAACTAGGTAACCAGGGGATGCACGTTACATGCAGCTCAAATCAGAACTTCCCTAAAATGCTTGAATGGCATCCCAAAATGAGTGCAGAGATTGTTGTAGATGAGGATATATTTTACAGTGTTTTGGATATAAAATGTGTCTGTTGATTGTGTATATAGGATATACATATTTTTTATACATATTTGTATAATTTTATTTGTGTATTCGGGATTGTTGGAAATGCCATTTCGATCTCTCTGTACACACAAACTGAAATATTGACATTAAAGTTGAACTTTGATATTTAGTCACATTTATACAAGCCAGAGAATACTATAAGAGAGAGGATGCATATATGGCCGACGGGGGACCCTCCAGGCGTCAGAAGCTAGAAGCAATGCATTCTGGTACATGTAGGCCACTCTGAGCAGAAGAACCGGACTTTCTTAATCAAGATGGTACGCATTGAGGAATGCATGCTACAGTAAACTATAGTTACTTGCAACACTGATTGGACAGCCACATAAACAGTCGCAAATTCTGACCTCCAGTGCTATAACATCTCATTTGCTGCAGATATGGAGAAGTTTACTCCAGGATGTGTCAGTACACTGTGACATCTCCGTTGGGCGAGGTTAAACAAGCACCAGAGCACTTTTCTGATTATACCAAAACACTTATAAGTCTTGTAATGAGGACGAAATTCCACATGCGACCATCATTGGTAACTCTGCTTGATGTTGATCTTTAGCAGGTTGTAAGCTTTGTATTTATTGCTATATTCAAAATAGTTTTTTAGTGTTTTGATAACCGGAACATTGGTGTTACTTAGTTGCACAGTTTACTGAAGACATTCACAGTCTGATATTTGTGTCTTCTTGTATGTCCTTCACGGATTATATAAAATGAACTCTTTCAGACAGACTATTTAAATGTGAACCAGTGAGTTGTGTTGTGTCCTATACTCTCCTCCAAATGCTCATAAATATTCACCAACAGCATCAAATAAAAGGATATGTCAAAGTGAGAAGCGTTTGAGGTATTTTTACATTGTTGCCTTTGACACAAAAATAGCTACAATTTCCTCTGCAGTCTTACTAAATTCATTTTTTGTTCCTGTGTTTAGGAGTTGGAGAGAAAGTAAAGAGGCCGGCGGCCCATTTCAAATGCCAAAAATACTACAAACATCCACATCGGAGGTCAAGATTTGTATCCATTTTGCTTGTCACCTAATGACTGTTTGTAAGTGTGCTGGGAGCAGAGAATTCAGTGCTAAGCTTGATTTTTATTCTTAAGAGCATTCATATTTGAGGGAAAACTCCCTAAAAGACTGAAAGTATCTGTAAAATGCGTGATTGAAACGTCAAAATGGTAACAACTTTGAAAAAAACCCTGTTATTTCTAGTGAAAAGATAAAGAAGGCAATGAACAAAGAAAACGTTAAAGAGAGAAAGAAATGTAATACAGACATCACAACTGTTTTGATTCATTACGAGAGCACATGTGTACAGAAACACAAGTAGAAGGTGGACGGTGAGCAAAGGAAAATCTCATTATACGCTGCATATGATTCATCCAAACTTCTGCAGGTGGTAGGCAAAGGCATTTGAAAGCCAGCCAGTTGTTCTAACAGAGCCGGAAAAGCACATTTTCTATGTAGACTAAATGCCAGGCGTACAGATCAAACCGCAGTCTGATCAGTTACACAGAGAACCTTTGAAACCAGTAAATGCCACGTGGAGACTTCACATCTGACAGGGTCGTATGGGGGCATGAAGGGACAACATTAATCCAATAGAAGACATTTTTTCCATCCGTAACATGGAAGAAAACGTAAATTCATGCAAGAAAATTAGAATCAGTCAATACGTGCAACACACACTGTAGCAAACCACACACTGTAGCAAACACACTGGGTGGCAAGTCTGCTCCATTATCAACCGGCAGCAGTGACAGATCTGGTCACTCTTTCTACATTTGCCTAATTGCCTCCAAACCACAGCCGACATTATGTAAAGATAAATTGACAAGGAGTCCTGTAAAATGGACGCTTTGAAATGGAAATGTTTGTCACACAAAGGCTTTTTGCTAAAAGGCTCTTTGTGTTTGTCATCATTCATTGTGCGAGACCCTGGATGATTGACTTCCTTTAGCTAGCTGAGAGGCATTGACCATTTCCAAGCCCCTCTACAAAGATGGATACCTTTCTATTGAACCGCCTGCTCGTCCAGACAGCATGCACACTCAATGGAGCGTGTTGTGTTCTGTCAATAACTCTAATGCTGGTGTGCGTAAGGCAGCATTAATCA
This sequence comes from Gymnodraco acuticeps, assembly GCF_902827175.1. Taxonomy (NCBI): domain Eukaryota; kingdom Metazoa; phylum Chordata; class Actinopteri; order Perciformes; family Bathydraconidae; genus Gymnodraco; species Gymnodraco acuticeps. The sequence goes on along the minus strand of NW_022990082.1, from coordinate 1,894,811 downwards.
GCATTAGCAATTTTTTTGAATGGGTTTTATATGAATATGTTTATGTTAGGATTGCGTGTGTGAAGAGTGCAGGAGAGAAAGAGTTTCTTAACCACACTCCACAAATGTTTGGTATTATGTGTGCATGTCAGCACTGATGTGTGGGTGTAGGTGTGTGTATGAGTGTGTATTGTACATTTTGTATTTATTTATTTATTATCATGACTTGCTCTTATCTGTATTCAGTGATGTCATCTATTGTAAATATGTACAATGGTATAACAATGTTGTGGTATTTTTATTATTGCTTTAGGATGTCTATCACCATCTGGCAAAGGGACTATGGATGAAAACTTAGCCTTTTGGCTACTTCGAGTACTTTTACATGTTTTTAATATGTTGATTAATGTACACTGTCCCTTGTTTTAAATAATCAATTCAATTCAATGTGTGAGTGTGTGTTGGCACAACATGTTTATGTTTGCAGAATGGATATCCAGAGCTGCAAGCACACATTTAATGTATGCCTGTGAATGTTGAGTCACTACAGAGAGACACTTTTACAATAATAATAATACATTTAATTTATATAGCGTTTCTCATCTGCCAAGACAAATCTCGAAGTGCTTCACAACAAAGGATACTAATACACTTTGATAGATTAAACAAATAATTGTAATAATAATAAGAAATCAAAAAATAAAATATAAAAATAAAGTACAAAAATAAAAGTCGGTGATAGCGATAAAATGCATTACTTCCAGGTGTACCATGCTCAAAGTTTATTGGAAGGCCTACCGAAAGAAGAGGGTCTTAAGGCCGGTTTTGAAGACCTCGGTGGAAGGGGCAGATCTCAGCTGATCTGGAGGGAGTTTCCAGAGGCGCGGGGCGAGTGAGCAGAAGGCTCGGTCTCCCATTGTTCGGAGACGTGTGCGGGGGATGTAAAGAAGAGGAGCATGGCTGGAGCGGAGAGAGCGGGTAGATGTCTGGGTATGGATGAGGTCACAGAGGTATTTTGGGCTTTGTCCATTCAGGGCTTTGTACGTGAGGAGCAGAACCTTAAACTGGATCCTGTAGTGGACCGGGAGCCAGTGTAGTTTTTGCAAGTATGGGGGTATGTGTGCGGACCTTTTTGTACCGGTGAGGAACTCTGGCTGTGCTGTTTCTGGACAAGTTGCAAGCGGATTGATGGATTTGGCTGGAGACCGGCGAGGAGTGCATTGCAATAGTCTAGTCTTGAGAAGACGAGTGCATGAAACCAGTTTGTTTTGATGTCATCAGTTGAGAGTGAGGGCTTCAGTCGGAAATGTTTTTTTCAGGTGAAAGAAGGGAGGTCTTGGTGATATGTTTGATGTGGCTTGGAAAGACAGAGTGGGGTCAAACCTTACACCGAGGTTAGTGACAAACGGAGGAGAGAGGAATGAGCTGACCATCAAGGGAGGGGCTGATGTTGCGGCCCTTGGCAAGCTGATCGGTGGTGCCTATCAGGATTGCTCCGTCTTGCTGCTGTTGAGCTGAAGGTAGTTGGTGGTCATCCAGGAGCGGATGTCATTCCAGGACAGGTGTTTAGTGTTTGGATAGTGGTGGTATTGGGTTGTGTTTTGATTGTAGACCTGAGTGTCGCGGCATAGCAGTGGAAGTTGATGTTATGTTGTCTGATGATTATGACCCAGACGGTAATAGATAGATTAAAAACAGGATCGGCCCTCAGCACTGAGCCCTGTGGGACCCCTTATGTCACTGCGGTGTCGTCAGACCTGAACTCCCCAGAGACACGTGGAACTTCCAGTTCGTGAGGTAGCTTGAGAACCACTTCAGAGCCGGGTCCGTCACCCCTGGTGTAGGTCTCGAGGCGGTGGAGGATGGTATGGTTCACTGTGTCGAAAGCCGCACTCAGGTCAAGAAGGACCAGGATGCTGGGTGACCCAGATCGGCTGCCATCAGTAGGGTCGTTGGCTACTTTTATTAGGGCATGTTTCTGTACTGTGTGCAGGGGCGGAAACCTGATCGAAGGTCTCATACATGTCATTGTCAGACAGATGAGACTGGAGCTGTGCGGCCACGACCTTCTCAAGTACTTTAGCAAGGAACGGGAGGTTAGAGATAAGGTCTGTAGTTGGAGAGGAGTTCTCGGTCGATATTTGGTTACAGTAGGTACAATGACAATGTTGATAGGTAGGATAAAGAAAAAAAGGAATCACAGGAAAAATAATGTTGAACAGCCGAGCGCAGGGGGTTTGAGAATAAAGTCATAACAGGTGTTGATTTTAAGCTTTTCACTCTATTACATTTTATTTAATTAAATACCTTCCATATTTTGTGCATTTCAAATCTTGGGTCGCAAACACGTATGCTTTGGAAAGTGACTCACTGAAAATATATGAAAGAGGGAGGAACATGGGTTCCCATAATGCCTGCAGGATAACTGTGTGGTTGCTTTAGAATAAGGAGAGGGAATAGTATATATTTAGTGTATATACCGTTGTATTACGCCTTACAGAGTGTGCTGCTGTCCATCTTCTTAAGCACAGAGATACATGAAGATGATGGCAGAATGTGGGTTGAATTCAGTGGCCATACAAAGAACATAAGCCTACATAATGATACAATTTCCACACACCGAACAGAATGTGATATTTCTGCCTAATAAATAGCAGAGAAACTGAATCGCAAACTATGATATGTATTGCAAAATGTTTGCAGAAAACCTCACCTTGCTTTGAGGTCCATTTAGCAGCTGCTCCGGAGCTTGTGTTCATATTACATTATATTGAGCAGAGGATTTTACCTAGGTGTGAAAGCTTGAACCTTGACGTGGGAGTGTCTTATCATCTGCTGTTTCCAAGAACCAGAATACTCTCTCAGTCTTACTTTAAGGACAAGACGTACTTGAGTCTTTAGAGAGGAATAACAGAACTGGTTTCCACAAAAGACAATGAATGCAGTATTCAAGGTTAAGAATGAATCCTGGTGCCCAACTATAACAATATTTAACATTGGTTTTAGAATCACACATGTAGTAAGTGTTATTCTAAAATACAATACATAAAGCATACATCTGTGTTCTGCTGGCACCTGTGAGTGTGTGTTTATCTGAATGGACAAGTGAGTTGTTTGTGGTTTCTCTGTGTGTCTGTATTTAGATGAGTGTTTGTGCTAGCAGTATTCAGTAGAGTCTCCGGGCCCTCAGCTGTGTTCGGGTGGGTTTGATTATAAAGGGATCAGGATCCGCGGGTAGGAGAGGAAACAGACACACTACAGAGGCAGCTATGGTACAGCCCAAGGCTCAACGCTGATACAACCTATCAGAGGATCCAGCGTCTGGAGGAAAAATCACTGGGGTTTGTGGTAAATATTGAGAAAATACTCCATCTATTCCACTTGCCAACATGTTAGAATGAGCAGGGATATAGTACCTGAGCGCTAGGCCCAGACGCAGTTACTGTACATCTTTGAGCCCTGGCGGTGTTTTTGAGAGGCAACAATCCAAATTGTGTCTGGGTTTACCAGATTTCTTTGTGTGTCGAGGGGAGGCAAGCAAAGTGAGCCTTCAACCTGCCTTGTAGACATTTCCAAAAAAATCAGTGATATGACATACAATAACAGCAAAATGATTTGACTTAATTCATGTATTGCAACATTGTTTACTGTATGTGGGTATTCATGCATTGGAGGCGTGTGTGCGCCCAGTTTCAGACAGGTCCCAGCTTTGGTTGGACAGCACTACTGCACACTCATAACAGCCAGGGGAAAATGTAATGAGGCAAAGTGTCACAACATCTCACATCGCTCTGCTAGCCCTCCGTTCTGACAGTCTGACTCCAATCACGTGTGTGTGTGTGTGTGTGTGTGTTGCTCGTGTATTCACTGGCTCCATATGCAGTGTCTGTTTATATGTTTGTGTGGGAAGAGGCAGGAAAAAGCAGCCAGGAGCAGGAGAAGCCAAGCAAGCTGCCACAGAGCCACAGCGCCACCAGTATCATACTGCCTCAATCTCTATTTCTGTCTCCTCACAGAAAGGGGGAAAGAAACTGAGATAGTGGAAGAATTACAAATAAAAAAGGAAAATAACAAATACATTCAGAGAATTATCAGCATTTGTAGACGTGCCCTTGCTTTTGAATGCTTTCCCTTTATTTCTCCTCTTCGTGTCTCCAGATATTTCCTCCTTCCCTCTCTGCTTTGCATACTGCTTTTTCATTAGTCATCCTGAGCCTCTTCACCTATTTCCTTTCTCTCCCTCTGGAGATGTGTTAAATGGTTGCTTTATCCTCCTTTGCCCCGTGGTCCCACCAGGCTAATTTCCTTGGAAACAGCAGGGTTTGCAGGTGTCCCTTTAGGGCTTCTGGTGTTAGCAGTAGCACTTCCCTCTGGGCATTACATGGTTTGGCCTGTTCTTTGATAACTGTATCTGCTTGAGACACCCAGGGTGAGATCATTAACACACCTCGACTCTCAGCTTAAAGGAGCTAGACGTCTCCTAAAAGGGATTGTTAATGCTGCTTTTTCTATTTCCTTCCTTCACTCTATATGCCTTTCCACCCGGTTCTTTCTTCGTGTCCTTTCTCCGTTACCTTTCCTTAACTTTTACCATTAATCCTTCCATTCTCCTTACTCCATTTCCTCCTTTCTTATCTTTTGGTTCTTACTTCTGTCAGCGTACACACTTAAAAAATATCTTCTACTTCTTAAAGTAGAGCAGTTCCCCCAGAGGGGTGAATGACAGGCTATTCTCTGCCTCCTGTCGCTATTTCTGGACATATTAAAGAGGAAATAGTAGAGTGGAATTCATCTATTTTTTCCTTAGTGCTATCAGAATCTATTAATCATTGACAGAGAAATTATATAAGGATGTGTTCTGAGTTAAAGAAGCTCTGATGTTGAATCTTTTAGATCTATTTCTGAAAATAACTGGTTCATGAACCAAACAAACGGCCTCTGGTATATCTAAGGAAAGATTAGTTTTCTATTTTTTTTTAGATAATTTGTGTTGACAGTCAATCACACTCAGGCCTGGTCAAGGGCTGTATCCTTCTAGTCATCTTGTCTGTGTCTCTTTCATGCTATATTTATTGCATCATTTCTCTTTGTCACATTCTTGTCTCTTTTTTCAGAATCTCTGTCCGGCACCGGAAAGGAAAAATATGAAATGACTTTTGTACTGTTTGGTATGGGTAGTTCACTTGATGTGTACAGTATGTGTACATACTGTTGTAAATGTATGGACCTGTATAACATGTGTTTAGACTTCTTCGAGGATCCGTACATACTTAAAGAGCATCATGCAAAAGGAAGAACATTTGGTCATTTACGTTTCTGAAAGAGGCTTTCAAATAAATGGGATGTTTATTTGAGGGCTGATTCACTTGATGAAACCTTTGATTGTTATACGTAATTATTAGACAATAATAGCCTTTGTAGACCTACATAACAACTTCAAGTTCTGATATAATTATGTTAATTTCTTATTAAGTGAGTGAGTCAGATAAAAGTCAAACTCAAATTGAGTGTTATAATTGAATATTTATGGATAGATCTGCTAAATAAGATTATTGTAACTGCTGCTAATTCATATTATACATGTTTCGACCCTTTTCGTTGCAAGCTCTGCACTGTAGCTGCTCGAGTTAATCTAAGCTAACCTTACATTCTCAGTGCATTTAAGCATCGTTTAAATCTATGTTTGCTAGCGAGCATTTTTCTTCTTCAGTGTCAAATGCAAATGGTTGTTGGCACGTTATCACAAATCAACTGTTGATGTGTGGAATGGGGTGAACACAACAGCAAGATGTGATTTGTGTTTGATAGCATGCAGAAAAAAAAACATGGACACTTATACAATAAAATACTGGTAGTGCTAGCAGTGGTCCACAACTCCACAGGATGCCTCTAAAGGGGACCATTAGAGCTAGAAAATGTGTGTGCATTGTTTGCATGTGTTTTTATGCCACTCATGTGAATGTAGCATTATGTGATCCAGATTCATACCAGATGATATTTGTCCCAGTGTGCAGGTGTTAGTGTGTCTGTATGTTGTGGTTTGTTGTGTGAGTGTTTCGAGAACACTGATAAGGCCCCCATGTGTAAAACCCTGTTCCCTCTCTTCATGGGAAATCAATTTGATCTGCTTCTCTACGTGGCCAGCCTTTTATATGCTTCACTTGTCACCCGGTGTATACCAGTCATTGCCTCAATCCATCCAGCACGATACACACACACAGAAACACACACACACGGGCTGAGCTAAACCAAACACATATCAGACACACACATGCATATTCATTAACTGCAGCCGATACTTCAGCTGAAGACGCAATTACAAAGAAGAGAAGTAAAGATGAAGCAACTCAAGGTGGCAGGTGTGTGAATGTGTGTGTGTATGGGAGATTGGGAAAACAAAGATGAAACATGTGTGTTAGAGAGAGAGAGAGAAGATGAGAGAGAGCGAGAGTGAGGACTTTGAGGCAGAGAGAGAAGAAGAGGAGAGAGATGAAGAGAGAAAAACAGAGAGAATTTAGAGAAGAGTAGAGAAGAGAGACGACTTGCGAGAGACTGAGAAAGATGCGAGAAGAGAGAGAGAGAGAGAGAGGGAAGAGCGAGAGGTGAGTCCTGGCCAGCAGCTCATTAATCTGCAGGTGGTGTTTATACCAAAAGATTACTGCATGTAGCACACACAGTGCATTTTCATTCAAACTCCGCGGCAGTATGTCCTTTGCTTCTCATTGTCCGGAGGATTTTGGAGAGGAAGGACTCGGAGTAACCACGTTGATTAAGTACGGGGAAATGGTACAGTCCACCCATTTCTTTATTAAAGTGTTGTATAGAGTATAACTACACACTAGTACACAGCCTGCAGGTACTGGGGTTGCATCATGTGTTAGCTGAATGTTGAATCTTTGTGTTGTGTCTAAATGTGTTATTTTCCTATGACTCCATTGTCTATGTTGACCAGTTTTGACTATGTGGTTGTGTCTATGTTTCACAGTTTGAGTTAGATTCAGTTATCCTGTATTGGCAGCATTGCAGTAATGCTGGTGGTATCTTCTGTGGTGGGGGAGGGCACAGCCAATCATAATGTTGATTGAGGAATACGATGGCGTTGATGAATTAATGAGGCATGTGAATACGGGCTGAGCCAGCCAATCATCGCCCTTTCAGAGCTCCTCAGCTGCCGACAAACTGCTAGTCATCAATCTCACCAAAAACACATACTCCGCCTCAAAGCAGACCTCTTGCATGGGTTAACACAGTCACTGCGCTATGTTGTTATATAAATCATGTAGTTCTAATTGTTTAGAAAACCAGAATATTACACAACAAGTTACACTTAACTAAATATAAAATCTGCAATGTGGTGTTTCTACAAATCTGTGTTTGCATTGCTTAAACAAATGAGATAAACCTTTGTTAATTGGGGCATATTTTGCACCATAGAGCTTTGTTGTTTTTGTTATTGACAGAATTGTGTGACTAACAGAAAGAAAGTAAATAAGCACATTTTGGGAAAATAACTAAGTGTATCTACATAACAAACATCTCATGTTTCTACATTCTACGTTTTTAATTGGAATGAGCTGCTGCAGCTGCACATTTAAATTACTAGCAAAACAAAGTTTACACTTAAGAGCCTGTGACACGAGTTTCCCCCATCATCCAAACCCATCAATTTGAGTAAATATTGTCCCCTTGAAAACCGTTACTGAACTGATTTTGGATATTTGTACTTTGATAACCATTAATCTGCCCTTCAATGTTGACCATTTCCTGGATTTTCTCGGGGATTCTTCAAGTCCCGCCAAATGACGTGTGACGTCATTGCGGGCACAGCGCTCCAGCTGCACCGTTCAGGATCCCAGCATCTGCATGTAAATGCACGATGGTGCACACAGCAGCAAGCTCAGACAGCTCAGACGGTTTCATTTTGAACGTGTCTGAGAGCTCATATGAGGCTGAAGGATCGGTTTATGTTGTATCTGTTAGAAGTTTAGGAATTAGGTGCGTCAATATGGGCGATCATACGGTCATGTAGCCAGTGGTGGAATGGGACTAAAAATCATCCCGGGACTCTCGACCGGCCCACTTCGGTACCGCTAGTAAATTGTCAACGGGGGGAGTGGGGGATGTCAGGGGCGGCGGGTGCTGTAGATAGTAAATGTAAATATGTAAATATTTGTGTCACTGCATCCTGGGTAAAATACAAATATAATGCAATGTCTGTGTCTTTGACATTAGCGCTGCCAGCCACCTGTGCCCTGTACTACGAAGCCAGTTCAACAGACCCTGGATATGTTTGAGTAACAAACAAACTAACAACAACAAACTAACAAACGAGATCTCGCTAAGCGGTCCTACGACGCTGGTTATCAACTCGGTAAATCAAGCCAGGGTTTCTCTCACCAGCTGAGAGCGCGTTCACGTCTAAGACACGAGTGGATCTGACTTTAATTACATTTGTCTCGAGTGTTTCGTCAACATAATGTGTTGCTAAAAATAATACTTCTGCATACAGTATGTGACACTGTAAGTGTTGCACGGCCAGACACGGCAGATAAGGAAATATATGATATATTATGATATTATATGATCGATGATCTGATTGATGATGTAATATGAATGATAAGTGCGACACGTCGGCGTCTTCTCTGCATAGGCCTACGGCAGTTTAAACTGTATTTCCTTTATCCTGTAATATGACTTGAGAGATTTAAACTCCGCACACTGAGTTGATCTCTTTTCTATAGACGCCGGAGGCGTAAAAAAAGTTATTTAGCCTTCCCAAACCTGAGCCTCACGCGCCGCCTATGGGCGATGTGCTAGTGATTTATCCGACCGGCCCACTTCGGTAGCGGCCCATCGGGATTCGTCCCAATGGCCAGTCCGCGACTGCACCCAGCCCACGTAAACTGTCAACGGGGGGAGCCTCGCTGCGGGGAAACGGTGGACCTGGTGTCCCGATCGGAGTGGGAATAATAATAATAATAATCCGTGCATTTTATCCATTAATTTCCCCAACATTGTGGTGAAAAAAACACACGTTTCATCCATGTTGGTGTACAACTACAAAAAGCATCGGTTTGTTTTCTCATCAGGAAATGCAGACCGGCACAAACAAACGATTTTTAATCATCATTCTCAGGATCATTTAATGTATCATATGTTCGCCGAATTGACACGAAAGCACTAATAAATGTAGTTTCATCCACTTGAGTTTACAACTACAAAAATAATCGATTTGTTTTTATATCACATCCTACGGGAGGAAATGCAGTAGCTCTCACTACCGATTTTTAATCCTAATGTAATCATCATCTTCACCACGATCATTTATGTTTATGTTCGCCGAATTGACATGAAAGCACTGACAAATATGAATATACTGTAGTCAACTTCATTAAAACGTTATTAACGTGCCTAAACTCAGTAATTCACCATTTCTACGCATGACAACACACTTTGTCCGTGTTTGGCTCTCTCGCTGCACAGTGAAGCGTTCCCGCATTGACGTCACTTCCGGCTTCCCCCCAAAACTTCAAAATGAGTCGAAGGAATTTCCCGCGATGTTCGAAATTATTGATATTTAACGGAACGGTATCGCTTTTTCTTTTTTAAACTGACGGTTCGAGATTACTAGTAGCCCAATATTTCATTGCACAAACAGTTGTTGGGATGCTGTCACAGGCTCTTTAAGTTAAATATATTCAAGATTATGAGGAGAAGTATTTTTTCACTACAAAACAAGAATGTTTATATTGTCACAAAACCTCTGGGTCCCAGGAGGTTTATTGCAGAGAAAAGGGAACAGATTATTTGCCAACATATACCATAATTGCTATTTCCTGTATTTACCCCCACCATCTTTGTAGAGTATGTGCTGTTGTACCATATGTGAGCAGGTCTTCATTACATTATTCATCATTCTAAAGCTGCATTCTTTCACCTTGTGTCTAGCATTGAATCTCATATTGCAGGAAAATTAAAAGCCAAGAAAGGGCAGTAAAAACTCTAGACTGTATTGACGTAAGCACTTGAACTTGGAGGACTGGGAGCCCAAACACATAAATCCATTCCATCATTAATGAAGGACTGAATGTGATGTCCTGTGTGGTGCAGCAAGGCAGCACTGGCCCTTTCCATCCGTCTTTCTCCACATATCCTTGCAACTCACTGCAAATCTAATCATCTGCAATCTTTTGTACAACTTGTTTGGCTATAAGTCTGTTTATTTTACATAAATATGTCTAGCTCTCAGCATTTTCTCTTGCTGCCTAAAACTACATGATTTTGGAGGACAAATGTTCGAAAAGCCTGTCTCTACAACAAAGCACCATTATCCTCATCCATAATCTTGTCCTTCTCATTCTATCCCCTTGACCTCATCTCTCCGATCTGTGGACACACTAGTGAGGTGGGTTAGGGGCCAATGATATTAATAGCCGCAACCTCATGAATCTTTCAAGCTCAATCATGTGAGCTGATGTGAGGAGTGGGTCCCAGAGGATGAATTAGTTAATACAGAAGCCCAGCAGGAGCTTTTCTCTTGGCCTCTTCAAACATGAGTAATGCATTCAATCTTCATATGTTCTCAGGTAGATATTGGTTTATATAAGACTGGCCCAGACAGGTGTGTGTGGGAGGCTGGATCTGTGTGAGAGGAAGAGTCAACACAAAAAAAAGACGTTAAAGGAGAATATTTTTCATGCACACCCTTGTGAGCCTATTTGCAATTCGAGTATGCAGGTGAGTGAGCGTGTGAGCTTGAAAAGTTTCATTTTATGCATGAGTACAGAGGCATTTCTGTATGAATAATTATATTGGCCTTTGACAGGAAAATACAGAGCAAGAGAGAGATACAGAGGGAAGGAGGGAGCCATGGAGAGAAAGTGAGCGAGAGAGGTTAGGGGTTGTGGGTGAGAGAGGAAGTGTGGCAGGAAATTAAATGTGTTATTTAGGAGAAATGCTGGGGGGCTACAGGCTTGTTTTCACCCCAATATCTGCACTGCGGAGCAATTTCAATGCAGTGCTGTGCTGTAGGTCTTACCAAACAGGGTGAGGAGGGGGGGAGAGAGAAGGCAGGGAGATGGACTGAACATGAAAGGAGAATAAAAAAATGATTGAAGTGAGACAAAGAAAATGATAGAGAAAGGAAGACGTGGTCAGAGAAATAAATGCATACATTTTCCTATAAAAATGTACCGCACGAGGAAGGAGAGAGGTGAGAAGTGGGAGAGAGAACTCAGATCTTATCACATGATTAGAAATGAGGCCAGAGAGAGGGGAGGTGCAAAATAATAATATAAAAAAGGCATCAGGTTGGTCCGTGTCGAGCAGAAAATAAACTTGAGGACATGTCTGTGTGCTCAGATAGGAGATGTTTGCTATTCAATTTATTTGGCTGAAATTGACCTGGGAGTTATTCGAACCACCTGTGAATCTGCCTGAATGTAGTTTGTTACGTTCTGATAGGACAGTGAAGGTGTCTCTGCCTTTTTCAGATGTGTTGTGTTGTGCCCATCTGCTCTCGAAGAGTTGTTTAAAAAAATGTATGAGTGAGAGAACGACATGGAAAAAGAAATGGCAGCTCAGGTAGTTTTATGTCCTTTAACTCAAGATGATAAAGACGTAGAAAATGGAGGAGGATCCACACAGGTCCCCGAGGAAGATAGATGGAGAGGACGAGGGACATGCGGTTGAAAGACAGGATGAGAGTGCGATAAAAGTAATTTCCTCCTGTGAAGAGGAGCACTTACCACCTTGACCTCACTACGTATTCTGCATTTCTAATACAAAAACACGTGTCTACCAGCTATTTGTTTGGAATCTGTTGCGGATTGCCAAAAATAAAATAATGCTTCTTGTTGGTTGGTCCAGATGCATTTGAATGTCTCACAGAAAGTGATTTATCTGCCTGCCTGCTCGCTCCCTCTCTGCTGAATGGTTGTTCTGAAGAACAATCAGCAGTCCAACAGAAATGATTTCCCTAACTCGTGCTCTGGTATGAATCACGGAGATTTGATGACCCGTCTTCAGCGATAGACTGCGACAGGTTAATGTATTTCCTCCACAACAAACTGCATTTGAACTAAACAAAAATAGCTGCTGCTGTCAACAAGAATGACATTTGATTTTTAAAGATCCACAAAAGAAAACAAGGCCGACAGAATTTAAACATGGCAGCTAATTTTTAATTCTGCTGCAGGCGAAAACCCAGAACCGAGAACAGAGGGCATGTCAGGCAGGATGTTGTGCTCTGGCTTCCTGTAACATTTACAATTGATTCTAAGGTTTTCCTTCTTCTATACAAAGGCCTTAATCTTTGGGACTAAGCTCTATTGCTAACTCCTTTGTTTTCACTGTTTTGCCTTCAAGAACATTGCGATCATCTGCTTTGGGTTTTTTTCAGCAACAGCCGAGCAAAAATCGGAGAAGCAGCCTTTGTCAATAACATCCAAAAACTATAGAGCACAACACTCTACCTATAGATATCAGAAAAACCAGCTTCCTAAATATTTAAAGAGAAATTGAACTCTATTGACTTCGCTATTCAACTAGCTGAGGCTTTTTATTTTTGCACTTTGCTTAGCACTAAAGCACTGCTGCAATTATCTTCGTTATTTATTATTAATTGTTAAGTTATAATGTACCTGTTTTTATCATTACTATCATGATTTTCATACTGAGAATATTAATGTATTGTTACTTTCATTACCAAGTCATTTTCCCCTTAAATAAAGGGCATTATATCCCTCATTTTAAGTTCATTTGGTCTATTTTAAAGTAAAACAGTCAATTAAAGAATGTAGTGCATGTGTATTTCTCATTAGAGAGTCAGAGATAAATTATACAGTCTATAAAGTGCCTTTTTTATTATGTTTACATGCCATTTGTACTTGTATACTTATTTTGTAGAATACAACATCTGGTGGATTTGTTCAATGATGCATCACAGATAGTAAGTGACATGTTGACTGTGTTGCATACTGTAGCTTGACTGATCTTCAGTACACTTGAAGGCCCTGGACTCCCACATAGGAAGTACATGACGTAACCAAACTCTATGTCCTTGTTCAAATGATCACATTGTAAGTTATCCCATTATAATGAGAGAATACATACCCATACAAATATATATTCCCATAGCAACAGGACCGACTTTCGCTACAACAAGAATGATTAGAGACATTTAGATAGAAATATTTGGTTATTTTATCTCAACATAATGACTAGAAGATAACAACCCCCCCCAGAGGTATTTACATCTCTATTCTGGGCTATACTTTATTCTCTCATATCTGTGAACAAATGTTTATTTCAGCTTCTGGGAAAAGAGAATATAATTCATTATTGTATCTCAACACATGGCCATCAAACTGACAGGCTGTATAGTGCCTCATTAATCACACATCCTGCAGCACTATCTAGACTTTAACAAACAATTCTGCTGATTAATGATATATAAAAACCTAAAGCTGAGATTTCGATAAAAAGTGTTACATGGTATTGTCTATGTCTTAACTGACAGCCCTGAATCAATTTAGATCAGGTAAGGAATACAGATGAAGCAAAGGACTAATCTCCGAATCTAGAGGATCTGTGGAGCTAACACTGAAACGTCCACAGCTTTTCTCCCGCGCTCTCTCTCTCTCTCTCTCTCTTTCCCTCATAAATATTAACCAGAGAACTGCAGTGGAAACACAGGCCATCAATAATGCAGCTCCCTAAAACGCTTCTACCCAAATAATTGCAGCTACAAGCGAAGTCCTGGAGACAGCCTTTTAGGTGTGTTGCATCGGTAGTGCCACTGCCTCATTTCTTACTAAATAACAATTTTATGTGAAGAGCAGAACAGGAGATATTACTTTATTTGCGTCTCTATACAGTAGGCTATGACATGGCTGTGATGTATGAATCTACACTCGTTAGGCACCTAAGGAGAACAAATGTGACCTTGGGTCAACCATGAATAATGCAGGAGAAATAGAAGCTGTAGATGTACAAATAAACAAAAATAAATGAAGGCACAGTATCGCACAGCACTGTGTTAAGTTGGTTAAAATTCTGGTCAAGCATTTGCTGTAAAAAGCAATTAACCTTTTTGCCTATGGCCGTAGAAACATCAGATATGCAGCTGTTAGCAACATAATCAACATCAACACTTTAGTAACACTGGGAAAGGTAATTAAACACTCCTAGGAGAAAAAGAGCTGGAGGACAGAGACGTAAGCACAGAAGTATCCAATCCAATCCACTTTATTTATATAGCACAGTTTAAAAACAGAGGGTTTGCCAAAGTGCTTCACAATGAATATAACATTATAATAAAATATAATATTACACGAATAGATAAAAGCACACATAAGAAAAGATAAAAAAGCACACATAAGAATAAATACAAGGCACATAAAGGCTATGGACATACAGTAAAAGCATACAAATAGGTAAGACATAGCTCAGACTGACTGGTAAGCGAGGGAAAAGAGGTGGGTTTTTAGGCGGGGACTTAAAAACTTCAAGAGTGGGCGACAATTTAACCTGAGGGGGCAGGTCGTTCCAGAGCATGGGGGCTACCGATGAGAACGCTCGGTCTCCCCTGGTCTTTTGTTTTGTTTTTGGGACTACAAGCAGCAGCTGATCAGCCGACCTCAAAGCCCTTGAGGGGGTGTACACCTGTAAGAGGTCGGAGATGTACTCTGGGGCCAGCCCATTAAGAGATTTAAAAACAAACAATAAAATCTTAAAATGGACTCTAAAATGGACAGGAAGCCAGTGGAGCGAAGCCAGAACTGGTGTGATGTGGTCAAACTTGCGGGTTCCTGTAAGCAGCCGCGCCGCAGCGTTTTGTACAAGCTGCAGGCGGGCCAGCAAAATCTTATTTAGGCCGGCATAAAGTGCATTACAATAATCTAAACGAGTTGAAACAAAGGCATGAATTACACGCTCAAAGTTTAAAAAGGATAAAACCGGTTTAATTTTGGACAGGAGCCTCAAGTGATCAAAACTGGATTTAACCACAGAGTTTATTTGTTTATCTAATTTAAAAGCTGTCGATTTTGACACCCAGATTTGTGACCATGGGTTTTGCAAACTGTTGCAGGGAACCCAGGTCAATGGAAGGGACATCACCATTTGGTCCAAACACAATTACCTCCGTTTTGCTCTCATTTATATTTAAAAAGTTTAGCGCCATCCAGGCCTTTATGTCATTAAGACAGTCAACCAGGGGCATCAGAGAGCTAGTGTTTTTTCTTAGGGGTAGATATAATTGGGAGTCGTCCGCATAAAGGTGGTAGGAGACGCCATATTTTCTAAAAATCAGTCCAAGGGGGAGAAGGTATAAGGAAAATAAAATAGGCCCCAAAATAGAACCTTGGGGAACTCCACAGGATAAGGGGGCAGAAGAGGATGTAAAGTCACCAAGCGTAACAGAGAAAGATCTCTTGGACAGATAGGACCTTAACCACTCTAAGGCAGTGCCCCTGATACCCACACTGTGCTCTAGACGAGAGATAAGGATGGAGTGGTCAATCATATCAAAGGCAGCTGTGAGGTCTAAGAGCATAAGGATGGCAGAGTCACCAGGGTCTGTAGTGACCAGGAGGTCATTGAATACTCTTAGAAGGGCAGACTCAGTACTGTGAAGCGCTTTAAAACCGGATTGAAAAATATCGAAAATATTGTGTGCATGTATAAAAGACTGCAGCTGTAAGAGTACGGTTTTCTCCAATATCTTTGAAATAAAAGGAAGCTTCGAGATGGGGTCTGTAATTTGAGAAGACAGAAGTGTCCAGATTAGTTTTCTTTATCAGGGGTATTTCAAACAGCTTGTTTGAAATAAACTGGCACAGAACCGGACTCTAGGCTGCTATTTATAATGTTATGGACATTAGGTCCAATAGTGTCCCATACCTCTTTAAAAAGTCGAGGAGGGACTGGGTCTGTGGGACAAGATGAGGGTTTTAATTTAGCAACAATGTCACTGAGAGATGACAACGACACAGGTCCAAACTGCTGGAAGACAGCAGTGCATGTGAAGTCAATGGAGGGGTCAAAAGAGGGTGGTGAGATACTGGCTCTAATAGTGGAGATCTTGTCTATAAAATAGCAGAGGAATTTTTCACACATCTCAGTTGAAGCATCAATACAAGTGGATAAAGGAGAGTTTAACATAGCATCGATTATTTTAAAGAGAACACGAGGTTTGTTTAAATTACTAGAAATAATATCAGAAAAGTAACTAATCTTTTCAGCTTTTACAGTGCTCTGATACTTTCTCCAACTCTCTTTCAAAATGTCACGAGTTACATGAAGCTTGTCCTTCTTCCACCTGCGTTCAGCCTGCCGGCACTCACGCCTGGCAGCACGAGTGACGTCATTGAGCCAGGGTTCAGATTTAACTTTGGGGCGCATGAGTTTCAGGGGAGCAACAATGTCAAGAGCTCCAGTGCAGGAAGAGAGAAAGGCTGAGGTTAATAGCTCAGTGTCCATGGAGTCAGCGGACATATTATCAGACTGTGTTAATTTAACAAAGGCAGGAGAGAAAACTAGCAGCAGTGGAAGGTTTCATCATACGACCGTGACGGACAGGAGCGCATGATTTAAGACTATGACAGGGCAGAATAAAATCAAATAGCACAGGCAGGTGATCCGATAAAGCTGCCTCACACACATTGACATTTGAAATGGGCAGACCATGGGATAAGACAAGGTCTAATGTGTGCCCATGCTCTTGCGTGGGGCCAGAGATATGTTGTATGAAGTCAAAAGCATATAAAACATCAAGAAAGTCTTTAGCTAGTGGTTTCGAGATACAACAGACATGCACATTAAAATCCCCGACAATTAAAACGCTGTCATAGTTTGTCACGATACCGGCCAATAGTTCAGAGAACTCCTTTATAAAGTATTTGTTGTACTTGGGCGGTCGGTAGACCACCGCACACAGTACAGGATTAATCCGTCCCAGCTCAAACAGGCTCAGTTCAAAGGAGGAGAATGAGATAGACGGCGTGGGTTTGCAGTATAAACTGCTCCTAAAGACAGTCGCTATACCTCCTCCACGACCCGTGGAGAATTAATGAAACTGCACTCCGGAGGCAATAGCTCTGTAAAAGCAGCAGACTCACCCGCAGATATCCAGGTTTCCATTATAAAAAGCACATCCACAGCATGTGACGTGAAGAAGTCCTGGATGATGAAGTTTTGTTTGCGATCGATCTCGCGTTTATCAGCGAGCCTTTAGTTGGAACCGGGGCAACAGTCGCGTGAGTTTCACGACCCAGCGACCGAAGGTTGCGGCGGTTCACTACAGCGGGGGGGAGAGGCGAGACCACTGGGGGCGCAGGATATGCAGATCTTGAGTCGGGTCAGCGACAGGTACCAGCCAGGTGCCGACCATGGCAAGGGGGCGTCGGGGAGGCCAGGCGGCGAAAACAAGGTCCATATTCCGGGGGAAAAGGGTGCTGAGCCAGCTCAGGAGACCACGCTAGCCACTCTTTCACCCTAACCAGCCGGCCACTGCGTGTGCCTCGGCGTCTGCGTCTTCGGGGTAACGAGGGCCCGGCCCGCAGTAGGTGTGCAGGTACATCCGATAGAAGGGGGGGAGGGGGGAGGGGGGGTGTGTCCACCCTGGCCAAACTTCGCAAAAAAGCCCACATTTTCATCGATCTTAAGCAGCTCGTGTCGGTTGTATACTAACAGAGAGTCTATGGTCCTTGTCACTGAGCAAACAGACACAGAACAAACACTAGTACTAAAACAGAGATGCTTGGACGGCCTGCCAGACAACCCGGCGCCATCTTGGAAATCAGTAGGCTATATGATCAAGCTACGATCAAGTAATGAGTAAATAACAAATATTTTATGAATGTGCTTTCCTCCCGACATAACGGTACGTCCACACGGTTCGTAAGCTTGCCGGTGGGCGTGTCTGGCGCACGACTAACAACCAATCACATTCATCTCCCGCCCCGGACACACAAGCACGCGGTTTGATTGGCTAGAGCTTGTACTGGCATATGATTTGATTGGCTGGCGCTTCCGTCGCCGCTTGAAAAGTTGAACTTTTCTCAACTTTCGAAGCGAGCAACGGAGGCAAAGCGACGCGACGGGAACCACAATGCAGTTCGACAAAGCTTGACGTCACCCCATTCAAAGTAAATGGGAAGGGTCTCAGTTGAAGCACGCAACGGAACCTTGTGGACGTTATGTAAGGCTTAAATGTCCTAATTTATTCTCATCGCATTAGGTCTCAATAACAAACCTAAACCACATTGACTGCAGTGATTCATTAGAAACTACATGTGTGTGTAATTGATGCAGTTTACATACATTTGTCACAAGTTATTGATCCACTGGCAGATTGTTGATTGATCTCCAATGGTTTAAATGCACAGGCACACCTTAATGCTGCATAATATGTACTATTTGCTAAAAATAATTGAAGGTTATTGATAATCAGACCCAGGACAAAATGTCCCATATGACCCCTGATCTATGACCTTTCTCCAAAAGCATTGACCCTTAAAACCTCAGCTTGGCCTTTGTTCTGCCTACACATGAATATGGATCTCTCAGAGTTCGAGAAGTCAGGACTAGCAAAAGGTATAACATTTATTCTGGTCATTTTTATTTCAGGACATCCAGGATATGGAATGCTGATGGTGCATCTGTATAATAACAGTTCACATTTAAAACAGGAATGGCCTTTGATTTTCTGCAAGGCCTTAGATAGAGCAGATTGAGCTCAGTGCTCAAAACAAGCTTTGGAAAAAAGACAACTGCCGAAGAGAAGCTTTGAAAGACAAAAATGTGAGACTACAGTTCCAATGGTTCCAAATTACACCACAAAAGAGGGTCACTTGAGCACGTCATCTAATATTTACTTCAATTCAACCCATGGTTCTTTGGCCTGGACAACGAATCAATGTTCCAGACTGAACGCCGTCAACAACAACAACAACTTTGAACCAACTGCGATGTGTTACAGCTCAATGACAACCTACTCCTAGGGTTTATGTCTCGTAACTAAGAAAGTCACTTTGATATGTTCTGTAAATGCCACACCTACTTTATTTTACAGTTTTTCTTCAGCACTTTAATCAGCGGCTACATCCTTCACTGATCCTGATCATGGCTCCTTTGTGGCCAATGTGTCCTTGCGTCTCTTTGCCACATACACACGCAACAAAAACAGTGCACAGCCATTTTCTGACAGCCGCAATCTCCCTTCACACAGCTGAGAGGAAAGATGAGCTGCCAACTACTCCTGGGGCAGAAGGGGAAAACACACACACACACACACACACACACACACACACACACACACACACACACACACACACACACACACACACACACACACACACACACACACACACACACACACACACACACACACACACACACACACACACACACACACACACACACACACACACACACACACACACACACACACACACACACACACACACACAGCTGAGCACATATAACAAGGATTCAGTAACCTCTGTCACAACTGGCTGACTTGACGCTTACGGATATTCCCAGTTCACTTTCAGTCGGGGAGCTTCAACCAAAACTACTGGGCCTGACAGGAAAACTCATCTTGGCTTTGAGAGCATTGAATACAGAGTCCTACCAGCACAAACAAGGAAAGAAAACCCACAAAGGGAACTAGTTGTTGCTTTCTCTAGAATTCACTGCACAGTCGAGTACATCTGGTAAATGTTATGCCAACATACAGTATGCATGTCTCGCTTACCCTTATTCCACAGCGACACAGCATCTGTGTTCAGCTGCTGACCTCTGACCTCTCCCCGCTCAGCCCCGACCCCGCAGTGACTCACCAATCTCGCAGCTCTCTCCAGAGAAGCCCTGAGGACAGTAGCAGCTATAGCCATCCCCCTCCTGCAGGCAGCTCCCTCCATGGAGGCACGGGTTGGTCTGGCATGGGTTATTCTCCACTGTAAAGACAGACAGAGTGGGACAAATGTGAATTTATAATTGATTTCGTACAGGGAAAGAGCATTACCAAAGTGCCTCAAATGTTGACAAACTATGACAGGCAGTGAGCCAGCATTATGCTCTTCAATATCCTGACTGAGCTCATCCTCGAACAGAAAAAGAGTAGAGTGGGCAGACATTACGTAGAGACACGTCCGGAACTCCATGACTTTCTAAAAGGTGACATATTGGATGTTTTTACGTATGTTGTGCCAGTTTATCATGACGGATGCTCGCCAGGTGAAGGACAGGGTGCTGACTCGACAACCTCCAGCCTCTCATCCCAGGTCCCCCGATGAGCCAAGACCCTCATAAACTAGCTAGTCATCACCCAGCCGTGCATACTGGCATAGGCATCTATTTTTATGGCACATAACAGCGTTGCAAAAGAGGTAATAAACAGATTTTATGTTGCTGGGCTATAACTCTATGTCTTGGTGGGAAACATTTTGCAGGATGAAGGTGGAGATTGAGGAGATTAAGTCGTAATTATTGCTCTTATATTTTAGGATGGGATGGAGGGAGGAAGAGAATTTGACAAGGACGGTTAGACCGCAGAGCGGACGTCAGGAATTTCTATTCTGTGAGCAAAAAGGACTGTAGGGAACTGGCTAGATTAAGTGTCCTTTTATTATCCATCCTGATAGGATTGCAGCCCCTGACACAATGTGCCAGGCCATCTAATACACTGCATCTTCTCCATAATAACACCCAGACTCACGTAATGATGTATGAGCAGAGGGATGCTTTGCAGAACACAGAGTGCAGTTCCCCTGAAAGTCTGGGAACATTTCTACTTGTACATTGTTTATGCATGTGTGTACATTTGCAATCATATGTGTGTACAATTGTGGATGTCTGTGTGACCCTGACTCATTGCAACGCTGGAGAGAAATACATTGACGTGGGTGTGTGCTCAATTTCCTGTGAAACGGAGTGATAGACTCCCACCGCTGCAGAGAGGCAGCTGGTGATATACAGGGCTGGGGAGATGGAAAGGCTGCCTTTGAAATGACATACTGTAAAAGGGATTCGCTGAATGAGAAAAGTCATTAGAGACAGGCTCTTTTCTAAAATCAACAGCAGAAAGGAGAAAGAAAAACACCCCGTGTGTGATTTGAGAACATCATAACTTAAAGGGTAATCATGGAGATGGTAAAAAAGTGCTGAGCAGTGAATGACACACAAGATATGTTCAATGTATCTGCCTGGTTGGGTTTCAAAATGGAAGGTAATGGAGGGGGGGAAATGGAGAAAATAGGTGAAGGAAAGAAGCTGCTTGAGTCATTATCCATCCATCCATCTATCAATCCGTCCATCCATCAAGAGAGTAATTTATCATTTCAATATCTAACATTTAAAAGTAGTTTGCCCAACACTGTAAACAACGATAAATCCAAATGTTAATCTGTTTCCAGCAGTGTAGAAAATATAAAAAAAAGACTAATATCGTTGCTTCAGATTGCTAGCTTTCATGCTTAAATGATTAGTTTGCTGTTGCTACATGTTAACAACCCAACAATGTGCCATATTCAGTCCATGCATCAAGCAGGCAGGATGAAAGCATGTCACCGACAGCTCCTTCGGTGTGTTTTCATGAGGGAAAATAGGGGAATGTGGGAGTTTATGAGCGTGAACCTGAATCTACTTTACTCTGCTGCTGACAACAGCAACTGTTCAGTTAAGTGATGTGATATGAAAACCTATTGTGAGTCAGAGTTGGCCTACGCTCACTCTCGATGACATATTTCAAAATGTCAAAATGCAACCATTTTGTAAAATAAGCTTTTCAAGGTGGCTTCACGTTTACACAGAAATGGCTCACAGTACCTTCAATTTCATGCGATCGCTTTCTCTAATCCACTGTGAAATGTAATGTCTTTGTGACACAAACTCGCAAAATTGCCATCATCAGGTGACATTTAATGGCATTTAAATAGTATATGATTGTGTTTGTGTGTGGCATTTAATACATTATAAGCCTAAAATACAGAATATCATTCTAGAAATTAGGCATGAGTATATTTAATGCAAGCAATGATGTAGGAAAAGGGGGAACTAGATAAAAGGTTTAACATTACTGCTGTTTCTAAACCAGAAATAGACTACATTTTGATTATTCATAATTAATTGTCTGAGTTTTAAGTATTTTCTTAAACAATAGATTTAAAACTATGACATATTTTACTCAAAAAAAGTGGCCCTGAAAGTAAAATAAGTCTGAAGTATTCATCCTCTGGGGATAGAACATGTTAGGGCCATCCATCAGGTGGACATTAATGTTGAGATAATATTCGCACACTAAGTCTGACATGTGGGTATCTCTGCTTGCAGTTTCGGTTTTACATTTCAGCTCTGTCACAGCACAGGTGGATATGTATCTGCTGCAGTGATGCACACAGTGTGACTGACAGCTGAGGGCGGGTCATCAAGTCGCCTTAGTGAGGGGGGCTTCAGCAGCGAAAAGGCCAAACTTCTTAAGACCACTGCGAGTCAGTCACACCACAGAGGGTAATACTGCAGCTAGGGCTTAATGCTTTATAGTTTGTCGACGTGAAAAATGAGAGTGACATATCTTAAAACATAATCAATAAGCTCCTTAGGATTTAAGTGGATGGCATCACCATCTGATAGGACCATTAGAGCATAGCTAGTGTGTGACAACTGTGTTTACTTGTGTGTGGGCATGCATGTGTTTAACGCCATCTAATCCTTTAGGTCTATTTCTATTGGTCCACTTCCTTAACAACATAAACAATTTATTTATATAAGTTAAACAGTTCCAGTAAATTGCCCTACTAAAGAGATGAAAAGGACTTTTCCTCCAGTAGAATTTGCTAGCGCTGATAAATTGTGGCTGTGCTGTCTGTGGTTATACAGACTGAGAGTGGCGCTGCAGCAGAATAGCACATTGATCCACTCTGCAGACAATTAGTTACGACTTATTACACACAAATGAGACTGTGTTTCTTCACCATCTGCCCACAAACATGAGCCTGCAATCTTAGTGGTGTCATCACATGTACAGTAGACAGAAACGTAATGCATGAATGGATCAACACACGCTCGAATCAGCCCTGAACATGCAGCGCTTTAGTGTTTAAATATTCCCGTCAGGGCATTAGATGACATTTTGCGTTTTCATAATTAGGAGGGTGCGTGTGTGTGCAAAGATGTGAAACAAAAAATGAATATGCAAGTGAAGAACAGATAAAAAATGCGACAGAGAGGAGGGAGGAAGAACAGAGAGACCCTGGTATTAGGCAGGGAGACACATTTAAAATGTAGTATAGAGTAGCACAAGTATAAGCGAGAGAAAAGGGAGGGACAGAAAGTCACAGAGGGGGCTATCATACATTTCCTCCTCTCTTAATGCATGCTGCTAGCTTATGATTAATTACACACTGGTCTTAAAATAGGTCTCCTCTTCTATGCAGACTGTGTATCTTTCTTTTTCTGCGAGAAAGACAGAAATGAAAAGAGAAAGAGACGAAGGAGGGAAGAACAGTCTCTGTAGCACTACAGTTTATTATAGACACAAAAGAGAGATATATTAGGTCTTACAATAGTTCAGCTGTCAGTTCCTTTGCAGGCATATCTATCAAATAGAATAGATCATATAAGGTATTTTCCCCTGACATTGAACAGATACCACAACGTCTCTTCAATCCTGTGCACAATTTCTTAAAATATGTTCCTACTAAGCGGGAGAAGGATGGATGGATGTTCCTACGTGTGACATTTCACTGCTCCATGGGATCATCTGAAGTTTTCCGAAGCCTCCTTCCTAAGAGATTATCTTAGCCTTTTGCCACATTTGGGAAGATACTCCCTGATGTCAACTCATACATGCACCCAGGATTTAGAACGGGCAATGAAAGAGGATTGGGGATAAGGAAAATGTTACGAATCCCATGAAGTACCAAGCTGAGTGGTTAGCAAATTCAACATAATGGAAGCTTGCAGAAAAGGTTATGCTGACAGAAACACTGAACTCTGCACAGATAAACACACACACAATTGGAGCAAAACTGCACTCGCACACACTTGCATTTACTGTATATACACCGCCGTGATGCTGTGCTTGGACTCACTGAACCTTGTAATAGCTTTGCTGAGAAAGAGATCATGCAATGGCCTGTTTAAGTGTTCCCCTCCATGAGCGTGATAAGACTTCACCTGCGGCCAGAGCTGCCCCGCTAAAATGTTTCCCTCTAAGGTGCTGAGGCACACAGCACAGTTAGAGCCATGTGGATAGCTGTACTAAACTGCAAAGCATGGACTTAATACAGTCCCTGTCATCATTACTTTGACGTAGTGTGAAATATTCATATTGTCACTTGCATGATGACCGCAATGAACATGTGTTTTATGCGTTGAGCGTTACAGTGCCATACAAGGCATACATAATACATCAGTGTAAGTGGCTCTGTCAATGCTGAATGTCACCTATGCCTGGTCCAACTATGGAGGTAAGCCTAAATTAATAATTTTCTGCAGACAGTTCAAAATTATGCATACTCATTATTCATCGTTTTGATGGTGACTTGCAAAAGCACATACAGAACACAGCGACATTGCTACAGCAGGGTAGCAGATAGTATTCATGCAAACAGGAAATGATGGCGAGTGTACCAGAGATGTTACGGTAATGTGGGACTGGGTGATTAAAGAAATTATGATACAAGTACAACCAGTACCAATACCCATAAAGTGATACTGCAAAACAATAGGGTATTATTTTAGATTTGATATCTGTCATGTCACTACTATGCAATGAAGTCTTTACTTCCAACTCCATGCAATAGACAGCACTCAACTAAACCACACAACAGCCTGTATTGGTTATAGCTGCTGTGGTTGCGGGTCGATCATGTGACTCATTAAATAGAATAACACTTGAGGTGATGTTTCAGAATGTTTGACAACCCAAGATTTCCCGTTTAGCCCCTATCCTGACAATACAAAATGGCTAATGTTGGTGTTGAACATGTGGTCTTAAAGACAACTACGGTTCTATTAGTCCAAGAGGTTGCATAGTGTTTTGAAAGTAAAACCCTTTTTTCCGATCTGGGTACAAATCGGATCAAGTGCAGGTATCTTTTTACTGGAGTAGTTTTGATACTCCTTGGTTCTGGGTTATCTTTGGTGATGCTTGACTCATTACCTTAACTATCTGATAAGTGACAACCATTGCAACCTGACCTTGATGAGTATGTCTGTCTTCTTTGTCCCAAACGCAATGACTGTTACTGTTCACCGTATCATCTGCATGACCCGAGTGTCTCAAAGTTTCCATCCCTTCCCAGACAGGAAGGACTGAGGCAGACTCACAGGAAGGAATATAATCCATGTATCAACGTGTCCCCTGACAGACAAGTCTCTCACTGCAGATGAGCTACAATTACTGCCATGGCAAGTTGAATACACACCAGGGGAAAATGAAACCTATTTCTTCTGAAATAGAGATAACACCTCTCTCTTGCACTAAGACGCAAACTCCAATGTGGTCTCAGATTACTTCAAAGTGATTGATTTGCGGAGGTGAGCTGCATGAGGGTTGAAATGGAGGGTGAGGAGGTGGCGGAGGAGAGAATAAGAGATGGAGAGAGAGAGACACAGAGGTTAGGTTTTGTTGGTGGAGCTGCTCCGGTTGGTGCTGATGATGTCAGCGCCCCAGCAGTCAGTCTGCAGAGTCAGACAATCTAATGTGAGCAGAGCCTGAGCGTCTGCAGTGAGAGCATTACAACAAACTCAGTCCATGAGGTCGAAAACACATCGGGGAGGGTCAGCGTGCCTCGCCTCCCTGAATGTAGGCGTCCACCCCTCTCTTTAACCCACTGTTCCAACTGTCAGTCAAAACAAGCACGACAAAAACCTCTGTTTGGAAATGACAGGACAGAAAAGAACCAAACATGGCCTTTCACACTAAAAAAACAAATAAAGGACAGTAAGGTCATTTGATGCCATATATTTTAAGATTTTATTGTTTGTTTTTAAATCTCTTAATGGGCTGGCCCCAGAGTACATCTCCGTCCTCCTACAGGTGTACACCCCCTCAAGGGCTTTGAGGTCAGCTGATCAGCTGCGGCTGATCGTCCCAAAAACAAAGAAAAAGACCAGGGGAGACCGAGGGTTCTCATCGGTAGCCCCCAGGCTCTGGAACGACCTGCCCCCTCATGTAAAATTGTCGCCCACTCTTGAAGCTTTTAAGTCCCGCCTGAAAACCCACCTCTTTTCCCTCGCTTACCAGTCAGTCTGAGCTATGTCATACCTATTTGTATGCTTTTACTGTCTGTCTGAACTTATGTGTGCCTTTTATCTATTCGTGTAATATTATATTTTATTATAATGTTATGTATATTGTGAAGCACTTTGGCAAACCCTCTGTTTTTAAACTGTGCTATATAAATAAAGTGGATTGGATTGGATGGTTGTTCTGTAAGTCCGTTTTAAGACACTGGTACTGGCCTGCTGTGGATTGATATGATTCTTACTACTTCGTGACCTTGGTTAAACCCAACACTCCAGCATATGCACTTCACTCTGCATTGGCCAATCGGTTAGCTACTGTACTACCTCACTGTGGGGGGGGGGGACCCAGTTATCGCCTTAAAAAACCCTGTCTCTTTTCTCATGGCTCCCGAAATGGCAAAATAAGCTACCCTTATATCAGGAGTGCTGAACATGTACAACTCTTTAATCTAAGACTAAAAAACCTGCCTGTTTTGACTGCACCTTGGCCATTAGAACTAACTTATTATAAGTGGCTTTGGATGAAAGTGACAGCTAAATGTACTATAATGTAAGTATAGGTTTTATCTATACGCGGCGGTGTGTGGCGCAGTGGGTTGTGCGTAGGTGTTTGGATCAGGGTGTCACAGGTTCAAACCCCACTGCAGTCAGCATGTCGTTGTGTCCCCGGGCAAGACACTTCACCCCAAGTTGCTCCTGTGGGGATTGTCCACAAAAAATGGCTAATGTTGGTGTTGAACATGTGGTCTTAAAGACAACTACGGTTCTATTAGTCCAAGAGGTTGCATAGTGTTTGAAGTGTGTTGTTGTAAAGAATAATAAAGTATCACTCCATTGATCTCCTCTCCACAGGGAGATCGGAGCACCCGGCTGAGCGTTCCCAGGCTGGCAGGAAGTCAGTTCTCAAGGACAACTGACAACTTTTAGATACTGAATCTGGGCTTGATCCCAGCTTGACCACTTGAAAGGCTGCAGTCGCCACCCTGCATCCTCTGGGAATGTGTTCCCGTAGAGCGAGGGTTGTCGAAGGAGCAGGTGTAGCTGTGTGATTACTGTCCCGAGCCCAGGCTGAGCGGCCTCTGACAAACTAGGATTGATGAGCTCTGCAGAAGAGGGAGCAGCTATTTCTGTCCGTCTGAACACATGCAGCGCCCTGCGTATGGCTGCTTATAGACGCCTTTGTGTATCTGAGAGATGGGAGAGTGAAAACAACACTTGATGTAGACTGCAGTCTGTAAACACTCCATATGTAATCCATTACAGAAGCGCATCTATTATTACTGAGCACGCTGAAAGCTGCTATCAATACTGGATTACTCAAATAACTGAGAGTCGCTTGCCAGTTTATTTAACTGTTCCATGTTATTATTTATTCACAAAGAGCTAGGATCAGTTTAATGGTGTACATCTATCATACAGGTGTATGTGACATAAGACATGAAAGATGCAAGAAAAAAAACATTTATAATATAGAAAATATAGTTTGTGTTTATATATAAAAACAAACTATATTTTTGTTACACACATGTATTTGTTTTTATATATAAAGACAAACTATTTCAAACTATTTCCGATTTTCGATTTAGAATCCTCAATATGTTGAGTTTCACCTCTTTTTCAGTTGATGGTTTGCTTCCCCTCGCCAAGCAAGCTCACACAAATGCGCGAATAAGCGTACGTACACACACACACACTGAAAAAGCATGACACTTGCAATTAGTTACTGTGCCAGAAGCCTGAGACAGCAGAAAGCAGCCGATGCGCTCCCAGTGAGTTCCTCAGAGTGTCACACTGGATCAGCCCGGAGAGGGGGGTAAACTGCCCGCAATTCAATACAAGCCAATACAGCGGGCTTGTGCGGTGAGACTTACGCAGGAATTGAGGATCTATTGTTACAGGAGCTACACTTGTGGCGTCTCCATTCGTCCTAAATAAATTGCATTATCTGCGCTGTCAGAGTGGCGAGAAAATAATCCATCCCGGCTTATCATCACAAACACATTCTATCCACCTTTGATTTTTCCCCCTCTTCTTTTCAATGTCTCTTCACTCTCATATTCAGGGCTTTGTGAAAGGAGAATATTGAATCAACCGTATTCCACTTTTTTTTTATTATCTAGCAATATTGTATAAGGCAGACCGTAACAATTACTGCCGGTGATGTGTCATGAATTATTCATATTCCGCCTTACATGATTACGGCATACAACATGTATTGTTACTCGTCAAGTGATGCCACAGCGTCTAATGAACAAACACACTCTTGATTAGTATGCATGAAATTAAGTGTGGGATGTGCACACAGATCAAGGCTGAGTTTCTATTTCCAGTACAATTAGACATGTACTTCACATTTTTATAATGGTGAAAAAAGTGGTGCATAAAAACAAATGGATATGTTCCTGACGTTGAAGTGCACTTTGCCCATCAGTTTGTGTTTTGCATGACCTGCAAGGCCAGTGAGATGATCAAGTGGGAGATGAGGGGCGCATTTAAGAGAGGGATGCAAATTAATGAGTGCACACTGAGGTGTTTGTATGCTGGCTAACATTGGGTCTGAGAGTCACAAAATACAAAATAATCCTGAAAAATAGACATAAACACCTTCATTAGTTACTCTCCAAACACTTTCCAGATATCGAACTAAAAAGTACAACCGTAGAGTGATCACAGCCAGAAGGTGGGTACATCTTTTTGTCATCTGCTATCTCACAACAGCAAACTGAAGCCAACCAGATAGACTGCATCGGTTTATCTGCAGCTTCTACTTGATGAAGTGCCGTGTCAAAATGCCCTAGGATCAACTGTGGGGACTGTAGCTTTATGACATCATACACTACCTACATCAGGCTGCTGAAAAACAAACTGCCTCAATCAGCACAGCGTTCATTCTAGGTTTGAATCCAAATGTTTTAAGATTTTTACTTGTTCCCTGTTTGTAAAATGCCGTTGGGTGACATGAAAGGCCCTCATCTTATAATTATTAACATTATCACTGGGGGAAAAACTCACAGCACAAGGGAAAAAGTCTCCAAGGATTTTTAAACTGCAGATTAAATTGCAATATATTCCAACTACAACTCTGACTGTCTGACTGGTTTGGTTCAATCTCAATAGGATGGTGCAGGAATGAAGCAGTACATGCACAGAATAGTAAGTATCGATCATTATGATTCAGAAAAAGACCACGCATCACTATGGCAAAAATCTGACCAAACCTTCAATAACCCCACAAATATAAATGACACCCACGAAGGTGCATCATCCGGTTTGGCAACACATCTGTGCCGCTGTGTATTTGTGTCTTGTAAGTCTGCAGCTCAAAGAAAACAACACTAGTTCCCTATTAGGAAAAGCTGTTTTGCACACTTCTCTTCTCCCTATTTTGGTGAGTCATTGTCATCCTGCCCCACTGTGATTGGCACAGCTGCTTGAAGAGGGATAAGACCACGGAAAAACAGACAATGATTAATCACCCAACCCTCCTATATATATTCTACCTTTCTTGCACATATTATCATGCACAAATACAAACAACACAAACAAGTATATTTTAACACAACTTTCCTGACCTTGAACACATGACCTTACACGTTGTTCAGCTTGTTGCCATTACACAAGAGCCCCAAGTCAGAAAGAATAAGCCAAACACACTCACTCACACACACACACACATTGTGGATCTCAGACTCCTTTTTCCTGCATGTTTGTATTCCACTGTGGTTTCTATGAAGAAGTTGTTCTGACAGCAGAGCAGAGCTATTAAGAGACGCAAGCTGTTGAGGAGGGTTTTTGCCTGGAGACCAGTTTTCAGCTCAACAAAGAAGAACTACTTTACATGACCTCACAGTGCCCCTGCCAGCAGAAACTATGAAAATAGGCTTGCAAATCATTGAAGCAACTATAACAAATACACCCTTTTATCTTTAGAACTCGCAAATTCTATAATTTACACCTTCATATCCACCACCCTAAAAAAAAAGAACATGCTCTGCTTTTTTCCAGGTCTTTGAATCCTCCCCGCAGGGACATATCTGCTGGTGTGTCTGACATGCCCTACATGAGGAGACCCCCTCAACCCCTACACCCGCTGTGGGCTGGCTGCTGCATGATGCGTTGTGACTGACGCCAGGAGCCAAAGACCCCTGACTCTGCCGTCAGTGAGGGGGAGTAGACTCAGTCAGGCAATGTGGCAGCTCCAAACCCCAGCTGGGCGCACTCATCCTCTCACTGCCACTCCTCGGTAGCTAGAAAATACCTCAATTTAAATCCACTGTTAACCTTGATGGCAGGCGGCTACGTTTTTTCGACGAGCGTGTGCAAGCATGTGTCTGACTGCAAATAGAGAATAGAAATGCAGAAAAATTGCATTTCAGGGACGCTGATGTTTAAATCTTGTCGGGTGAACAGGCATAAAAGCAGTTTCACATTATAATAAGTATATATCCAGATCCTTCTTGTTTAGAGGCAGAGAGAATCTGATCTGAAAGCAACATGGCTGTGTATTTCTAGCTTCCATTATTTGACCTCTAAGAGGACCGATTTGTTTGATACAGACAGAGAAGTGAAATATCCTTTCCATAACAGGAAACAGATTCCTGACGTCTCATCTGATAGTGCCTGAATGCTCCATTGTAACGGTTACCCACACAAACACAAGCAGGTAAGTCTCTCCCGCTCTGCAAAGCCACACAATGACTCCACACAGAGGATTATATTCCTTCTGACAGCCTCCTGCCAAGCTCTCTGTCCCCATCCATCCCTCCCATCATTTCCCAATTGGTGGCACACAGGGGTGATGTTGTTCGTGTCTTTATGAAACTCTATGCACCCTCAGGGGTCCTAAGGCTGTGACTGACAATAAAACTCAGATAGGAATTCATTGTGGAAGAAGTAAGAAGAACAAAAACCTTCCTCAGTGAATCCCTGTCTGTGTTTTAATGGGGTGACATATGGCTCTGCACAGGACTTCTCTTATCTGGTTTACAGAGGCGGCTAAATGAAAATGACTACAATAAAATCAGAGGAGATGAGGATGCCTGAATGCTCCAACAAGCAGTAGATGGTTATATTTGCTGTTTGGCTGAATGTTATACTATGTAGTTATATTCCTCATTGAGCCTGTGGGTTTGACTGTGTCTTCTCTTAAAGCCAAGAGGAGTAAATATTCACTATGCTGGCAGGTTTGGAAAAATCTAAGATTATTGTGAACTTCCAATCCAAAAATGCAATATTATGGAAAGTAACACGTTAGAGACCAGAAATCCTCTCGGAACAATGCTTTGTTTATATGTGAGCATAAGGCACTGTCCTATCTAAACAAAGACATGATTATTACAAAGCATATGTTGTGCAGAGGGAAACAGAAATTAAAGCTACATGTAGCGTTCACAGTTACTGTGTTGCTGAAGTCAACATGGTACAGTATGATCAGCCCCCAAGCTTATCTCTAGAGGGCTGGGATTAGGGCTGCTTGATTATGGCAAAAATCATAATCTCGATTATTTGGGTCAACAATTGATATCACGATTATTAAAA
Source organism: Gymnodraco acuticeps (assembly GCF_902827175.1). Classification (NCBI taxonomy): domain Eukaryota; kingdom Metazoa; phylum Chordata; class Actinopteri; order Perciformes; family Bathydraconidae; genus Gymnodraco; species Gymnodraco acuticeps. Next base: position 1,863,038 of record NW_022990082.1, on the reverse strand, counting down.
ACGATTATCCATTTACTTTGAAAACATCAATTTATTGGAGAAAAATCATTTGAACAGTATGTTTTTAACAGTTGATTACCCTGAACTTTAAGTATAATTCAACTGAAAAACCAATAAAAAAAAAGTAATAGAAATTTCGATTACGTTGTTTTCGTAATCGTTGCAAGCCATAATCGTAATTGCGATTAAAATACGATTAATTGAGCAGCCCTAGCTGGGATGTTAGAAAATATTCATAAAAACTACAATAAAACTTGTTTTGCAGTTCTGCTGTGGATCTGCCAGCAGTGACAGCAAGAGAGTCATTCATCTGCCATAATGGCAGCTCTGGGTCATACATACAGAAAATAAAATACAGCTGTCTGTGATGGGGCTCCTATAGAGGCTGAATAATCACCAGGTTTTGTTGTGGCACCAAAGATAATAAACCATTTTTATCATGCCATAAAAATACCTGTTTAAGTCACCTCTTCTGTTTTTTTCAGGCTCACTGCAGAATATTAAACACATGTTGATGGTGCATTAACTTTACAAACATAGCAGTTTGTTTAATTTACTTTGAATATGTAAATCAACATTTTCTATTCCCCAGAACGTCAGTGAACACTGATATTTTTCTGCCGCGTTTGGCCTGCTAAAGAGACATTTCCTTACTGAATTATTTAGTCTCTATCTTTAACTTTAACAGCTAAAAAACCAACAGCACTTTGCAAAGCGGCAAATATTTGCCTTTCATATCGCAGCTTGCTGTGATGTTCAGCGACCTTTTCAGGCACAGCACTTGACTTGGTCCATGGAGAGACTGAGTATCGTATACTGCTGTGCTCACACGCGTCTGTACACAACTTCTTAAATGCTGAAAACTGCTGTGAGAACAAATTAAACATGGCAACTTCGACATTAGTGTACAACTTCTTAAAACACATTTACACTTCCTACAGATGAATAACTTGTGTGTAACTCTTTATCTCATCCATATTCTTTAACTCTCTTCACGATCTTGATCGGGATGATCAAGATTGTGAAGAGAGTTCACAAAGAGTTCACAAAGAGTCCTGTCCATGAAGGTTTTTTCACCCTGGGCTTAAACTACTTTATATCAGCAAAGTTGCATTGAATATTCAAAACAATCTTTTGCCTCAAAAGGATTGCCTATGTTGTTGTTGCCATGTTAGTTTAGCTTTAAGCTTCTAGCCCAGCAAGATTAGCCTCAGTTCAAGAGAGAGAAGTGATGATAAAATATTCCAGCTCTTCTCTGCCTATTAGCGCTACTGATAATTCTGCACATGGGAAGGCTGTATGTATCATGTGGTCTGGTCTACAGTCACTCCCGCCTGCAACAGTTCTTTGATGCCAGCCCTGTTGCCCCACGACACACTCCATTTTTAGGGAACTCCATTATCCACAATATGAGATTAGCATCAGCCAGAGTAAAATATTTATCAAGGACCAGGGCTTCCAATATAGAGGCTAATCCGGAGGTATTGGTTTTGCCCAGGGAGAAACAGAAAACACAACAATTCAAGCTTTAGCAACATTGTCATCCAAGTTGGTACCGATAACGTGAAGATTGAAGTGTGTGAGGTCACAAAGGTTAGTCTATCTAGCACATTTAGTTTCTCCAGTATAATTGGTTTCAAACTTGATATCTCTAACCTGTGAGATCATGATGTTTCGTGTTTTTCTGTGTTTAACTGGCCTTCTTTCTTGAGAAGCCCTGACCTGATGATAATGGACGCCCTTCACCCTACGGAGAAGGGACCACTTCTTTACCCAGGAATTTAGACAGGTGATTAGAAGAGTTTGACGTAATTAACATAAAGCAAATTCATTGGATTTTTTCTGGTGCCTATCATTATGAACAATCACTGAATCTCTTCTCACCACAGTGTACTTAAGCTCATTTTCAACACTTAGATTACTTCCCTTGGTTGACAGGATACAAAGAGCCTGTGCTCAGTCAGCATGAGTATCGCCATTTCATCCCACACCACGATGAAGCCCAGTGTCCCTTAAGGCTCTTCTTTAACAAATCCCATTCATTTAATATGCAGCAGCCAATAGCACAGGATTATATTCAGCAGGAGTGTTTGATATGGAAAAATGAAGGCATTACACCATGAAAAGAAATTTGGAGACGAGAAGCAGATAGTAGGCTGACAGATTAGGCAGAGGATTTAAGGGAGGTGAGGCTTTTCTAAAAGGTAGTGACAAGGATCCTGCTGAGGCTGAGGATCGTACAGGGGACGGATACAGTTAGATGGCAATTGACTGCTCTGTGTTGTATCACGTTGGAGTTCAAGAGGCTATCAAAACATTATGCCAGCAAGAGTCATAACAATGACCAGAGATGTAATAAAAGACATTAAGTCAGGGAGACGGGGAGCAAAGGAGAGCGAAACAAAAAAGAAGAAGCCAGGAAGGGCGAGACAGAGAAAAAGAAGGATGGAGAAAATAAAGGATGGGATACACTTGGAGGGAGAGGCAGAAAAATCAATAGACTTCTATATGCAGCATGAGAATGTCTTGCTGCTCCAGACAGCCTATCCAAGGACTCCAACAGCCAACAGACAAACTGAACATCTATCCAGAGACCCATGCTGATAATATGCCAACCCAGCCTGTTCTCCATTTATCTCCTTCTTTCCCCCCCTCCATCCCGGACGATGGCACACACCACACACCACACACACACACACACACACACACACACACACACACACACACACACACACACACACACACACACACACACACACACACACACACACACACACACACACACACACACACACACACACACACACACACACACACACACACACACACACACACACACACACACACACACACACACACACACACACACAACACACACACACACACACACACACACACACACACACACACACACACAACACACACACACACACACACACACACACACACACACACACACACACACACACACACACACACACACACACACAACACACACACACACACACACACACACACCACACACACACACACACACACACACACACACACACACACACACACACACACACACACACACACACACACACACACACACACACACACACACACACACACACACACACACTTGAGGATGCTGGCTGTTCTCCTCCAAATGTAACACTCTAATTTGGGTGAGCGCTGGCTGCTGTGTTATTGATGTTGCCAAAGGTCTGATCTATCTGGAGCCCAGGACAAGGCTTTAGTCAAGATGCCTATAACTCAGAGACATCCTGTTCCCTGTTTGCCAGAGTCTCAAACGGGCGCTGGTCATTAAAAGGCCGGACAGACAGCGCGCCGTACCGTATCCGCCTGCCTTGCTTCGTCACCCTGCGCGGCTGGGTACCAGTACTCTGAGGCATTCGGTGTATTTCCACTCATGTTGGGATTCTCTGCAGTTAAAGCTGCTATTGTAACTTGTTTGTGCTATTCAAACTTGTATAAAAACTGTCTTTAGGATTATACAAAATGGAAATGAAGATATGAGTAATTAAAAAACAAACAAAATGAAATGTGTTTACTTTCTGACAGCGTTCACAGTGAAGGATAAAGACATATACTCTGTGTCTTTGTGTGTGTGTATGATGGTGAAGCCTGCGGGGTGGATTATCGAGGTTTACTCCTGAGCAAGTTTGGCATGCTGCTGCTTTTTCACATACATTTAGTTATGTGTGTTCGTGCATACATCCAACCATCTGTGTGGGTTTAGCTGGAGGCCAGAGCGATGGGGAATTGGAAAGCTGGATGTGCTGTTATACACCGGTGTCTTATCACTCTGATATATGGCCAAATAGGACACATAGGGGCTGAGACTGGCCTGATAACAAACAATGAATGAAGGTTGGATGAAGTGTACATTTTTATTTAACCAGATAAAAAGCATTGAGATAAAATCTCATTTGCAATGCTGACCTGGCCAGAAAGGTAAAGAAAGGGAGGAGGAAAGGACGGAAGGAAGGAAGGGAAATTGAGGAGGAACAACGTGCTCCCTGGAGGCCCATGCTGTGTAGAGTAGTGTGTGATCATTGATTAAAGAGGTTTATGTACTCCCAACTACAGCCTAGTAGAGGACACGCTCACCCCTCTCTCTTTCTCTCCCATTCTTCCTCCTCAGAGCTGTCTATCCTTCTGCCCTTTCCCTCCTCTCTCTCCATCTCTCCACTGTAATGGGGAGAGAACAATTGTTGTAATTTTCCCTGCACTATGACTGACAACTACAAAAGGTCATTCAGAGGGAGGAGTCTGCTTGTAGTCGCTGCAGTAAACATATTACAATTCAGCAAGTGTCACTGGGCTCCAACTACATAAACCAAATTATTTATTTCTGAAAGAAACCTGAATAATTCTCTATGTTTACGACATAAAAAGACGATATTAGTGTCACAGTCATGCTCCACAGTAAGCATTGTTTACTTTGTATTGGTTAGTGGCTGTCATTTATACCAAAACCACAGTTTTATGAGAAGATGCCCCTCCTGGTTTTAATGAACGGAAGAAGGTAACATTTCTACTAAAAATGGGGCACTTTAGGTAGAAATTACAAATCAATGGAGTTAACCAAGTGGTGATTCTTCCCAGGAGAAGATCTTTGACAACAATGTGAAAGCAGGTAACAGAAAAGGAGTACAGATTTTTAAAAAGTAATTGTGAGTAGTTTTTACAGTGAACATAGCAAGCTAACTTCTGTTCAACATATTGCAAATTGTTCATTTCCCTTTGACAGAAGCACATTCCTGTCTGAATGTTTAAGGTGTTGACTCATTACTAGGGGAACAAAAGGCTTCATGTAAGTGCAGCGACTGAATCCCTACTGGCTCTGACCACTCCATGTATTGTCTCATAAGTAAAAGTTTTACAAATGCACTTTGCTGCGCAGGATGACGAATGATCCGAGTCAGAAGTTTGTAAATGGATTTTCAAAAAACCTGAAAATACCAGATGCACTGAGCCGAAAATGAAAGAATGACATTAGTTTTGGCAGAAACATAAAATAAATATCGCAGTAATTGAAGACTGATACATAAAACATAAGCAAACACATTTTGTTCGTTGATATTACAAACATAGCGTTTGTTATGTTCATTTACCCTGTGGTTTTCTGCCACAGCAGCAGGTCCATTAACTACCAAAATAAATTAATGCGAGCACACTCAATCAAACAGCACATACACTGCTTATACTGTGAACAACAAGTTTGGAGTGCGAGAAGTTGAACCGACCGTGAAAAAAAAGAACAGAGTGAACACGGACAGACTTTAATAATGAGAAAGGAGAAGAGACGTCAGTCAATTACAAGTCCCATCTTGTAGTTTGTGTCTACATTGATTTGATGGGGACTAGGACCTCCGCCTCTCCCCAGTTCACCTAATTGCACTCGCTCTGACCCGCTAATTACTTCACAGGACCCAGTTGGTCTCACGTCAGTGGACTGCCTCTCTGTCTCGAGCCGTCTCTCTAAAGTCTAAACCAACGTGGGAGGATGAGAGAAGAGAGAACAAGCCCAGATTAAGAATGCATGATGCGTGGGAGAGAGAGGGGACATGTAGAATGAAACAACAAGAGACAGCACACGGTAAAAATAAGAGAGGTGTGTATATTTCAGGAGGTTTGCAGAGGCTGTGAACTCAGGTGGAGGATTATTATTGGAGTCAACACACTGATGTTACTGAACTGTATGTCCCCTCAGAACAGAGAGGATGTGAGGGATGATCCTTGCTCTCGCTGAGCTGCATACATAATTAAATAAATCGCTACTGATTAGATAATCACTCATAATCACGAGGATAATGGTGACAGTGAAGTACATTCATCAGGAACACTGGGGAAGCTCACTTACCTGATGGGACGAGTCCGAAGGCCCAGTTGGGTATGAGCATGCCGAAAGGGTTGTTTGTGTCTTTGTTGTCTTTTGTAGTTTTATGGTCCTCTGACTTGGGGGTTTTGAAAGGTGTCCATCGACTTCCAACCACGAAGGACTCAGACACGGCAGACCTGGATTCCATTTGTGTGGCGCCAACGTTAGAGTCAGATGCAAAAGTGGTCAACTGAACAACGCCCGTAGTCGTTTGAGATCCGTCGCCGGTTGCGGGAGTCGCTGAGAGGTTGGGTGTTGTTTTCTCCCTGTCTTCCTGAACCCATGAGATGGAAATAGACGACTCCTCGGTGGTGGCGTTCTCTGAGGAGTTTGCTGTGGTGGTTGCTGTGGTGGTAGGATCCGTCCTCTGCGTGTCTCTGGTTGTCAGAAGCTCCACTGTGGTCACTTCAGAGGTTGTCAGCACCTCCATACGAGCTTCAGGTGTAGATGTCACCACCTCCTTTACGCTGGTTTCTTCACTGTTCTTTGTAGATAAAGGAGTGAAACCTGGATTTGAACTGCTTTCTCCTCTTCGTGAAGGAGCAGAGGAGAGGTGGTCAGTGGGCCTGTGGACGTAGAGGATCTCTCCCCTGGCCTCCTCTGCTGTGTCTGAAGGTGTGGTGGTGGGCTGTGGCACCAGCTGCCAGTGGGAGAGAGTAGTGTGTTCTGCCACAGTCGCAGCCTCAGTCTGGCTGAGTGAAGTCTTGTTGGCTTTCAATCCAAACCCATCAGGAAAGTTGCTCCCCTCACCACTCCCCTCCATCTCCTTCTCCTCCCCTGATGCCACTCTGGCAGCATTAACATCTTCTGCATCCTGGTCCTTCCCCTGACCAGAATAGTTTTCAGGGATGTCCCGTCGAAGGGAGGTGGGCAGGGTCATCACCTCGACTGGCCCACTCTTTGCTTCCATAGGCTCCCAGGTGGGGCGTTTACCCAAAAACGGCGCCTTTCCAGGAGGACCTAGTTTAGAGGCACGCATGGATTTGATGGCCCACTGAAAGTGGTTGTTGGGGTCTGAAGAGAAAGCAGGGCCACCTCTGGGACCCTGAGGCCTGGATACCATGACATGTTCAGTGGGTGGCGATCTCTCGTTGGGACCTGTGGCAGTGAATCCTAAAGGGAACAAAGATACAGAATAGATTAATTAAAACAATTCCATTACGGGGGTGGAGAGCATGGGGGTGGGTTTAATTTTATGGATGTGGAATTGGCAATTAAAACTAAAGCCTGGCTTACATGAGCCCCATATTACACGTACAGGGGGATCAGTTTCCAAATAATCAGGTGGGAGCATTGTCTGGTGATGAGTTTCTGTCATGTGAGGACTATGTCACCGATTTGTTTTTCAACTTATTTTCTATTTTTTTAGACTTTGTAGAAATTGTGTAGAAACTTGGACCACATCCATTGGGTTTGAGTCCCATCTGTTCATAGAGCTTACCGTGAAACAGACAAATAAAGTACTACTGAAAATGAAATGCTTTTCTTTACAACATCATGTATTCTTGACTAAATAGGCAACAACCAGTACTCGAGTTGAGGGGGGATGGCATCCCGCCTGAAATAAAAACGGTCAAAATCATCCCCCTTCTAAAACTGCCATTCCCCCTTTCCATCCCTTATGTCATTTGATCTGATTTGAACGGGGCACTGGTATTACTGCTATTTCAACATTAATTTTGCGCATTTTGAGTAAAATACTGTGGGCGAGGGAGCACGCACACACGCAATGACATTATTACCAAGTCACTGACGCTATACTATGCGAGTGCCCTAGAGGGCGCCAGAGCGCTGTGATGCGCCTATTTAATCGATGCCAGAAGCGCAGGTAATGGTCATCACAATGGCCAAGCGACCAGGAGGACAACGCGATCTGAGGGACTTCATATTTAAAAATACTAAAAATAACATTTCAGGTAAGTCAAGAGTCAGTAATCTTAGTCATTACTCATTACTTTACTCACCAAAGGTGGAATCTATGGACATAAGCAGCAATAACAACTTAGTTTGGAGTTTAGCTACGTTTTTCTCTCGTGTTAGCTAGCTGGTAAGACTCAAAACTGTTGATGAAATGATACCACCAGCACCAGAAGAGCTGAAACCCCTCCTTCAAGCAGTGAACACTCTGGTCATCTCCACAGCTGAGTGTGAACGTGGGTTTAGTCAGATGAATATTTTAACCACAACTAGAAGCTCCCTAGAGGTGTCATGTCAGCCTTGCTTTTCATCAAGTGTGTTGGCCCTCCACTGAACAAGTTCAGACCAGAGGTATTATATGTCAAGACTTGGCTTCAAAGCCATTGCTTAGCTAACAATCCGAAAGCAAGAGCCAGAAAAATTGAGACCAAAAAACATGATTATGAAAATCTTTGGAAACTTATATGAGATGGGGGAGAGTGGAGCAGGCAGCAATTGACAACATTGGTCCTATTTTGTATTATCTGTATAATCTTTTAATATATTTTCATATTTTGTAAACAATTTCAATTTGCACTTAATGCCCTGTTAAAAAAAGTAACATTGGGAATGTTAACATAAAATATTTGTATTTGAACTGCAATAAAATGATGACGGATCAATTTTTTCATGAAGTGTTTAATTTACATAATGATTTAATTAATTACGATACAAATGTAACCCTTTAGATACCAGTTTTGATCATATACCAGCAACTGCTTTTTTGAAATAATACACTATAATTCAATATTCTAAAAACTATTTTGACTTTATTATTAGTATAATCAGTTGATCCATCTGAATAATAAATGAGGGACTGTTAACCTACAAGATTTGTACCATAGATTTCCATTATAACCACATTTTTGTATCCTCTCCCCCCCCTTTAAATTAAAGTGAAAAAAAGATTTTGCACTAATTGTCCTCTGCATTTGACCCTAAATGTTAGTGGTGCCATGGCAGCACGGGGACCGACTCTAATCCTGAGGTGCCTTGGTCAAGAGCAATGACAGGAGTATCTGAACATCCATAACATGCATGTTGTTTTAGGAGTATAATAATTATCTTTATGCTGGTTGGTTTCCCACCCTCGGCGGGTTATCAGCACAAATGATGTCCCCATATGATAAAATCCACCATCCCCCCTGATTTTTTTTTTTACAACTTGAGTACTGGCAACAACTACAGTTTACGTTTGTCAAAACACAAGACATCATTGAGTTTTATAGTCATCAACAACTGCTCCTTACTACAGGGGCTGAACCTGATTAGGGGCATCTGATTCCTACAATATTTCCTGTAAAATATGTCAATCACTTCAGTTATTTGCCTTGAATGATCACATTAAGAACAAATTATACCAGATCAAACTAAATTGATAATAAATCCAAACAATAAAACATTCTTGCAGAAACCTTACTACATGGGAAACTCTACTCTCCAAATTGTCTTTTATATATTAATAATACAACACATTAACCAATAGCAATTTTCTCTAACATGTGCTTTTTGAAGTATGTTGAAGATATACTGTACATATGCAAATAGAGTTAAACCAAATAAATGTTTATTTTCCTTTTATCCTTCCATTTTTTAAAGGCTCAAGACGGACTGCACTTTTCGGTGAACTGAAAGCAGCCGTTATAATTCACTGTAAAGTAGATCTTTTAGGCTTCTTTCCTCACCAGTGGAGCGGATCAGTGCGGCTACAAAAGTTCCTGGAGTTTGTAGAGAAAGATGGGAGCCAGCCATCCCTCAAACACACTTGTGCACACACACTGACACAAACGCATCAAAAGCTTGGAAGGATGTATTCAAAGTAATTTCACACTTCTCTTCTCTGTCCCTGTTTTCTTATTCCCTGTGGATTATTTTACCCAAAACCGTCTCCTACAGGAACACACTTGCCTGTGGTGAGAGAAGCCAAGTGGAAAAACGCAGGAGCACTGGCAACACGATAAGCAAATGACTTTCTCCAAAACAAGCTCCATCTAGACATGTTTATTTAGATGAAGTGGCCCACTGTACCTTATCAGCTTACGGCTATAAACCAGACACTGTCTACACACCATCAATAATTCATTCAGTCTGCATGTGTGACTCACGGTTGTTTTTTTTCAGGCCACAGTGCGGTCATGTCACCGAGAGGCCCGGATAGTGTTGCTAACATCATCATCACCGTTTGGCTGTCCTCAGTTCAGTTAATATGTCGGAAAAGTACAGCAATACTGAAGGGCGTGTGCTACACAACCCAGCACAACAAATTACCATGAGAGGGAGAACATACACAAATATGTCCATGCATGAAATATTAAAATGTGCGTCAATTATTCAAGAGGTCCGCTGTTGCTTTATGCCCAGCGAGGCTTACGAGTCTGAGGTTCATTTCCATAAGAGACGTGTGGAGAGGCGTAATTGTTCTATTAATAATCCAAATAGCTAATTACATACTTTCTGCTGAAAGTAAGGATAATTAAACACATTCATTTGGTTTGATCATTCATGTAATGACCCATGTTATAAATAAAATGAAACAATTAGGCAACGGTTTGGATGGTTCGAGCACAGTTAAAGTTCAGCTCTGATTCTGTTAATCTGTTGGTGGAAAAGCTACAGCTTTAACTGAAATGCAGCAAAACAAACTTATGATAAACCCTGTTCAGATGGTAATTTTGTGCTTCCGCTTTGAGTGGTTCTGCTGTGTTGATTCCACTTTACTGGAGTAAACAGGCTGAGAAAAATCCCTCGGGTCAGGCAGACATGATATTAAATTGAGAGGTATGAGGCTGACAATGAGAGAGACACACAGAGAGAGCTGCCACCAATGGCACCTCATCCCACCTGCACTTACTGTATGGCATCCAATAAAAAAAAGCACTGAGCTGAAGATATTGCATGGCCATGGGAATAATGTCAGGAGCATCTACACTGAGTGTCAGTGCACAGAACCCCCTGTCTTCTCTCACATGAATGCAGTCTCTGCTATTGAAGAAACTCGTTTCATGACAGAAAGGCGACCCTTAAGAGCTTATTCAAATTCTATATGCGCTCTTCGGAGGCAGATCACTCCACTAGGAGCTCTACAAAATAAAACTTAATTTAATAAAATGTTCTAAATGTTTTTGATTTGCAGGGAAGATGATTTAAGTCATCGCTCTACATGCAGAGCCCTTTTCAAAGTAATTTGATTCAACACTTAAATTATAATCTCTCTTGGACGGGCTGTCTGCAGTGCGAAGCTTTGCACCCCCCTCAATCAAAAGAGGCAACATGGCACCATCAGTTACTGAGGAGTGTTGAGATCCAAGGGATAGCCTGAGGTGTGCAATAACCGAGTTTATTCAGCTCACTGATGCTGGTTTAAGAAGAGACATCAGTTGGGTAGCTTTTTCCATCATGGCAACATTAAAGACAGAAAGACTTATCCTCGCCCCCCCTTTCCTCCATCTTCCCCCCTCTCCCCTCCATCTTCCCCCCTCTCCCCTCCATCTTCCCCCCTCTACCCTCCATCTTCCCCCTCTCCCCTCTCCCCTCTTCCTCATCCCCCTCCTGTGATGCTCGTCCTTGCTGTAGTGATCATTACCGCCTACCTTCAGAGAGCCGGGGCCTAATTGGCAGAGACAAAGATGGAGGTGAGAGGGAACGGCGGTGCAGCCCAACCTCCACGTTAATTGGATACGCCTGTGAATAATGCATGTGGAATAAAGCTTGGATTTTCCTTTATACCATGGAGGTTAGCGTTGGATTTCAGGTAGCACAGCAGCATTTATATTAATAAAGCCTGCAATTGGTAGGTGAGAAGAGCCTATCACCTTTATTAAATCATTTTGTGGGAGATACTTGTTTTAATCCTCCCCTATATCGGATGTTTTATTCATTTAAAGAAAAGCTTCCTTCTTTCAATGTGTTGGTAAACTTTATTTGGCTTCTGTTTGGTACATTTCTCCACTTTCAGCCTAGGATTAGTTTGTCTGGGTTAAGGGCTCCAAAGCGTGACCATTTTGGTGAAGTGCAACAAAAAAACATTGTTAGATGCACCGTTGTGAGTCAAATGTAGGATGTCTGTTATTGTTTGTGTATATGTGCGTCATTATCCTTTTTTTTCTCCACCTGCATTCTGCGAAAATCCACCTCTACTCTGCAGCTGATTGGATCTGGGCCCTGAGCTCCTCCTCAATGCAAAGAACCGCTTGACCAATTTATGTGGCTTAGATATGATCAAATGGCCAACATTATGCATTGCTTTCATCGCAAGGAGTGCAATCCAAGGCATGGCTGGGATACATTTCGGAGCATCACCATTCCAAAATGAAATGTTATAAAGCACTATGTCTAAAAAAGTAAGTCCTTGAGCCATTCCTCTAATCTTTAGTCGAACTTTACCCCTGCAGTTACACATTTAAAGAAGTGATCTTGGGTTTGGTGCAAGGCTGGATTCAAGAAGACATGAGAGGTGACCTGGTGACCTTTTCCTTCTTTGGGTGTGTTGCACCGCACTATTCCTGAGGCTAATTCACTCCACTTTAGATGTTTCATAGGGGCTTTCAGGCTCTTCTGCCCACACACATGGACCCAAAACACAAACAATGAACCCCTTCACTTGTCAGGCGTTCTCCTAGTCCCCAGACCGTTTCTCTCTTTATGTCTGAACACAGACTTCTTAAACTTCCATCCATGTCTATTAACATTGCTTTGTAATACATTCTCCACACCTAATACCAATCAATTCTTAAGTAAATAAATAAGCTGTAATTTGTGATGCAGGTCTGCTATTCTGAACATACATTACATATGTGAGCAAACCTTTTATTACAAATTACATTAATTCAAGTTTAGCATGTCCTCGCTATGACAGCCTGTACTATAAACAAAGCACTCTGTCGATAAACATGAGAATAAGTGAAGAACGGTCTCCACTCCAACAATTTGAATTGCATGTGGTATGACGTGGTATGCCTCTTTTGTTTGTTTGCAATTACTGTTTGATTAAATCTACAGCGGTACTTCAAATTGCCCTGCGGAGGAATACATTATAGCATACTCCAGGGAAAAGAAGAGAGGGTGGAATAGAGAGTATGATACTGTTTAAAAACCACAACATAAACAGATCCTACATTCACCATCGACGTATTAATGCACCAGGCTTCTAATTGATATAAAACAGCTTCAATTTACCCTCATTTACAATTCAATTTCATACTCAGTTATGAGTTCAAAAGGTTGAAAGGTGAAACAACAAACACACACAGATAAAATCCATTTTTCATACCGTTACTGCTGCTGGATGGAGGGCTGTTAGAAGACGTGCTGGAGGCTTTTTCTCCGGGCTGGGTAGTGGTGTCATCGTTTTGGACTGCAGGCACTAATCGAACCAGTGGCATCACCTCTTTCTCCTGCTCAGACAGACCTTCCTCTGGAGCCTGTAGTCCACTGGTGGGAGTCCTGGAGGATAAACTCCTGTGCTCCAGAATAGCATTGTCCATGCTGCCCTTGTTTCCACTTGGTCTCGGTATACTCAGGTTGCTACTGGATGCTTCCCCCTGTGTCTGGTTCTCCCCTTCTTTTTCTTCAATCACTGAAAGTCTCTTTTCCTCCACCTCCTTACCTGCTGTCAAATACCTAAAGGGCCTTACCAGAGTGTTCATAAACTCAGCCAACACACTGTTACTAGTCTGTGACTGGGGAGTGGAAGAAGCTATGGAGGATAACGTCGGGGTGTCAGATGAACCATAATAGCCACCATCTTCTTCTTCATGAGCAGACCCCCCATGGTTCTCCTGGTCTGGAAGGCTCATGGCGCTGCTGCTCTTTGGGCCTTCAGACTCTTCCTGGCTCAGTTGACTCGCCTGTTTTTCATCCCAAACCTCCTCCGGTCTTAAATGGATGACTACGTGCTCTTCAGAGATCTCAGAGGAGTCGTTGTTCCCAGCAATGGAGCTGACTCCTGCGCTGTCCAAGTCAACCAGGCCAGTCCAGGTGGAGGTTTTGGAGAAAGAGGCACTACGCTGGGCTTCAGTGACTGGAGAGATGGGCTCTGCTGCTGGGTCGGGTCCCTGGTACAAAGCCTGCGCCTCCACAGCCTGGACCCCCTCTGTGTGGTGGGCTGCAACACACAACAGTGGTAGTTATTCACCTGATGTACTCTATCTGCTCATCTTTACCTCTCACCTCCCTGGCATTGCTTCTCAAACAATATTAAATTCAGAGCATGCTGCACGACGCTCGGCTGATAAAGTTGTACCACATGTGGCTCTGATTTTTCTTCCATAAAATCCAAACATTTTCAAATGAACAAACATGCATATATTGTGTTCAAGAGATTCTATCGACAATATTATTTGCATGAGCCATATTGATGCTATTAAGCAAAACATATTACCATTTTTATCTACTCTACCGAGACCAAGCTTTCTGAAAGACAATTAGTTTTAAATATTAATGTAAATATGCATAAAGCTTTGTTGCAATGTCGAGGTTCATCTATCAACGTTTTGTTTGGACAAATGCACTGTGGCTCCGCTCTCATGCTGTTATTGTATATTTAAAATTATTGGGTTATGCAGATGTTTTTGTTCAGTGAAAATGCCATACGCTGAATTTGTGAGAGATGGAATTGCCACCTTTATTTTCCTGTCTGTGAAAATACAAATGTCAAATATTACTCTGCTTCAATCAATAGAGGCCAGAAAAGCAAAATCAAGCAAAAATCACAGGCGTGAATATCTTCAAAATACCAGGAAGCCACATACTTCAAAATACCAGGAAGCCACATACTGATGCTTGGGCAGTTCAATGGGTTGGAGACCACATTGGAGATACTTGAAAGCCCATTTGCTCTCATACAGATGCTAACAGATGCCCTATTTGTCAGCTTAACTAACTCCAATACTAACCCATCTGTTTCTTCAACAGAGCCAAATCTGTAGTACTAAGAGCGCAGATTCTGCTAAGGAAGGGAGGGGTCAGGTTGGTGTTAAAATAGTCTTTCAGGACTTTCTCCCCAGGAGAAACCATCAGTGTCCAGGGCCAACCAGAGTGACCTCAATATGTCATGTGACACTACGAAACTTTTTCTAAAACTAACCAAGGTTTGTTTTTTGCCTACATTAACTAATCGCAAACATTCTACGTCAACGCAAAAGCCTGCCGCCCCGGAGGAACGATATCACTGTGGAAGAATGCTGTAAATAAACAACAACAGTGAACAGAATGAGCCGTGAAGTCGATCCAAAGAGAGGATGAAACTAACTTAGTTCAGTCTCAGTTGGCACATGATAAAAGACAAGGTCAGGCACAGAGTCACTGCAAACCCCTGTTGGACTCGTTCACATTCCTGCACTTTCTATCTATCTCTTCCTCTCTGTCCTCTTTCTGTTGGTTTCCCCCTCTCTCAGGCTTCACTAAACACAACAAAGCCTTCAAATCCATCAGGGGTCTCCAAATGTCAGACAATCTCTTTGCAAGTACTTCATGTGTGACACAAACATGTCGTGCTAATTAAAAACCAGAATGGAAAGCAGGTCCCCAGACCCCTCTGTCGGTGCCATGGCATGTGATGATGCACAATGATGGTGCATCATACATTTTATCAACACAGATTGCAGCGTTACCTCGGTAGCAGTAGGCGTCGTACAGAGCTGTGGTGTCGGGGAAGCCAGTGCGGTCAGGCTTGTTGTAGACGGTCCGCACGCCGGGCTCGTCTCCGCCGCAGTTCTTCCGCGGGACGTTGATGGGGTAGCGGGCGCTGCCGTCAGCGAGCCAGCCGGGGTCACACTGGTCCAGACCGGCCTGCCAGGAGAGGTACAGCTGACCCACGGTGGCCAGCTGGGCTCCCAGGGAGTGACAGTGGGTGGAGGCTGTGGCCAGACTCAACTTCTCCGTCACAGTGGAGTGGAAGACTTCACCTGGGAGGAGAAGAAGGAGAAGAGAGAAATGTGTTAGTGTGAGACTGGAGGCATTTCAGCCCTCAGACTAACATCCAGTTTTAGTTGTGTGGTTTGTTTAGTTGTAAAACACTACAGTATGTAACAACATTCGAGTCTCTAGCTTTTTATATTATGTGTGTGCGCATGATTCAAAGTGTCTTCTTTTAGTTTAAAGGAAGTAAGTTCCATCCATTTACTTTTCCTCCTTATACAACTTTTCCAATGTAATAAGAGTTGGGAACTTGATGTGATGAGATAAATATTGCATTTGCTCAGCATAAGAATGCACTATTGTTCGGGTAAAACATATTTTAAAAAAACATCAGTTTTTCAATGAATAGATTATATAAAGAGAGTTCTTTGAATTCAAAGCAGTTGCAAAGAAGCATCTAAGAGAAAGGCAAGTAGACTGAAGGAGCAGAAGAAAGGAGAAGCTTAAGGGAAGGGTGGAGATGCAAAAATAGGCCAGAACTCAAGAGGACCACGATGTCTGTGCAGCACAAATTAAATTATATGATCAGAAGATCCACTGGCAGCTTGTGTTGAAAAGAATATGAGCTGGAGGAGTGGACAGTGAATGAGTGAATGAGGAGCGGAGAACTGATTAAGCTCGACGTGAGGATCCAGGAGATTTATGACAAGAGTTGAAAAAATGTGCGGCTGGTTTGTTGAACTGAGATGGGGAGGTAAAGGGTGAAGAAGCGAACAACATGAAAGGAGAAAGAGGCAGAAGCATATTATCTGAGAAGAGATGTTTGAGGAGGAAGGCTAGAAGATGACGGAGATATTTATTGGGAGGAGAACAGTTGCTAATTTATACTCGGTCAACGGCCAGTCATGCATTTGGTTTACATCTATTTAATTGTTATCCCCACATATTTTATCCTTATTAGACATTTGTTTAAAATTGTCATATTTAACGTATTCATTTGTTTGTTATGGCAGATAATTAAGTTACATTTATTTGTGTGCATATTGTATTACTAAAACAATTTTTTTACTACATTAAAAGTAATCTCCTACAGAAAACCAAACCATGCTGAAATATAATTGGATGTAGAGATATGTAAAGTCTGCTGTAAATGGTGTGTATATGAAAACAGAGCTTTTAAATTAAACTTCTAGTGTTGTTTTCTTTTTACAGAATAAGAGAGAAAACACCTGCTATGTATCATCTTGTAATTTGAGTTTGATTAAAGACAATTACGCGCTGATCGTTTCAATCAGGTTGTTTATCTCACTGAATTAAATTGTGAACTGCTGGATACAAAGTCAACAGGGGGTCATGCAATCTTCTTTGCTCAACATCTCAGTCACATACAGAAAATTCATATCTAAAAAAGTACCTCTTGTACCTAATGCTTAATAACAGTCCTGCTTTTACCACTTCATAACACACAAAATAAATATCGGAAGAGGAGCGAAAGCCAACCACATAGCTGAGTGAATGTGTCCCAACAATACATGGAAAACACAGTCCTTATGTGGACAGTGATTATATGAAATATACATTGTCATCCTCCTTAACCAAAAGCGGGTTTCAATAAATAACAAATCAAAATAGTTTAGATTTTGAATTTGATTTTCATAATGGCTGTGCTCACCACGGATTTATATAGAGAACTGGATACAGCGTTTGAGGAGGGGGGCCAACAGACTTAGGCTAAAGCTACATGTGAAAGGTAAACCAGTTGGTGATCCATGATGTACAGTAGGAGACGTAGAAATGAAGAACCAGCACTGTTCCTGATGTAAGAAAATATGCCACCCCTTTACCAGTTAGCATACGAGCTAACCTTTGCGTCTTACTTTAAAACAACTGCCTTTGGTGCTGCAAAAGTAAAGTTTAAAGGTCACCTATTATGCAAAATCCACTTTTTAATGTCTTTTATACATAAACATGTGTCTCCTCTGTGTAAAGAGATTCGCTCACTTTTTGTCCTGATCCATTTATATAAAAACCTGTCAGATTTTGATCAGATTTTGGCCACTTTATGATGTCATAACGATCTTTTGGCTTGTGTAACCATTAGCCAATCACCAACCAAGGTAACACCCCCCCCCCCCACCTTATCACCTGAATCTCCTCCTAGAGCACCATTGTGTTCTTTTTAACCAAATATATCTCAGAGGGGCGTGGGGAGGGGCTCCTTATTTTCATCTAAAGTAACAGACAGAGAATCAGCCCTTTTGAAACGGGGCTGAAACAGAGGGGATTATGGGATGCTGCAATGCATGATCTGTTTGGTATTTTGAGCAAAACTTCATAGACAGGTTTTTTATATATCTGATACCTATAATATATGCCTAAAAATAGTATAATAGGGGTCCTTTAAAGGTGGGTAAGTTTCAGAAACCGGCTCGAGATACACTTTTTGTTATATTCCATGGAATGCTCTTAACATCCCGATAGCAATGAATATCTTAAGTGCTTTGACAAAAAATCCATAAAAAAATGTCATCTGTAGAAGCCGTAATACTGTAAAAAGTACAACCAATCCGTGGCAAAACGGATTGGATTGCCGCCCTGTCTGTCAGCCTTCCATCTCGTGCACGCACAAATGTATCTCGTGCCCTCATTGGGCGTGCATTGCAGCAGTACTTCAATGACTCGCCAGCAACAGGCGGCCACTTTCACCAGTCTGCTGACGTTATGTGCGCGTTCATGTGTGTTGGAGGAGGTGCTCTTTAAGGAAGTCTGAAGGAAGGGGCGGATTCTTTTCGGCTGTGTACTTTCACATTTTAGTGCACTCGAGCCGGTTTCTGAAACTTACCTACCCCACCTTTAAGGATAACACAACTGACACACTCGTTGCATGTTTTGCCTAAATAAGGTTGTAACATGACATCTGGATTCAGTGTTGTCTACCTCTGTCCTACACAAACTCTTCTCTCACGCTGCCCTTTCTCTTCTCTGTGCTAACACAGTTGTGAGTCCTGGTCGCAGCGCTCTCCTGCTTTGTGCATTCCTGCATGACTAAACCCACATTTATGGATGAAGCTCCTGACCCCTACCGTGAAGCTGCTTAGCAAAGCAGTAGACATCAAACAGCTCATCGGATGACCTATCACCGTAGTTACGGACTCCAGGTGAGTCCTCGCGATCGCCATAGCAACCGGGCCGTGGCGACTGGATGGGATACCTGCAGAGAAATCCAAGTGATGGGGACAGAGAGAGAGAGAGAATCATTTAGCTTGGCAAAGAAAGAGCAGCCACACACACACTTGTCTCCCTGGGGACGAGTCTGTGTTCACACGCATACACAATAAGATAAAAACTGAACAGCACTTTCATCATCTCCTGCTCTAAATACAATGGGTTTAAGTATATCTTCCTCACAGAGATTACCAAAATATTTTACCCCTAAGAAAGAAAAGAAAATATATAAATATCCTCCTGAAACTGGATGTAATGCCAGAGTCAGCAGTAACATTCATTACTTGTCACAACAACCGCAGGACAACAGTTGGAAAGCAATTCAATAAATACAGTATCCTGCTTCCTTTAATTATTCTGCCTGCAGAGAGGGTTTCACAGGAAAATTACCCTACCATTTTACTTTAAATCGTTTTGAAATTTGTTTAATACTCTGGCAATTTCAGAATTCCAGTAACGCTCCAGATAGAGAGAGAGGGAAAGGTATGTAGAAGCTGGAAGTCAAGGAGAGGTTAAAATAATCCACCTTCAGTGGCTTGTGGGGCTGAGAAAACAGCGATCTATATTCAGGCTCCAACTGAGCAATTATTCCACAAGAACATTGATTCCAGCAGCACCAGGGCACAGGGAAAGAGGCTGATTAAAAGATTATACCGGGCATACAGGGACTTATGAAGTATAAGGAACAGACATATACACAGATGCACAAACACACACACACATCAAATAAGACACACATGCCTACACATAACCATAAAGCGACCTGTTTTCAGTAAAAACAAGATAACTAAGTCTTGTAGTTTCTCGGGCCTCAGCCTCATTCTTTCTGCTTGGTGTCTGATGAAGCGAGGCCTGATGTCTGTATTTTCTCCACCGTATTAATTGGACACTTCCCTTTTGGCTGATGTGCAGTCAGAGCCTCCTGGATTTGGACCAATTAGATAACTCTCGAGTGAAAACAACAGGAGCGTAGGACGGAACGAGAGAAAGAAAGAAGGAAGCTGTGCCGCAGGAAGGTTGTGAAAAAAGTGTTTTTGCCTGGCGACTGGAGCAACAGAAATTAAGATGTGGAAGTGGAGAGCAGCTCTGACTGATTATGGTGAGGGACTTTATGGACACTGGCAGGCTGAGGCACACGCAGACGCCTGACTGACAGCTCAGAGGGGGCAGATGTAGTTAACTGCATTTACAGTGTGCAAACAAGCAATTAGAGCCAATTATTTTGCACAGCTTTGTGTTTACAGAAACATATCAAAATGGCATGCATGCTTTGTTCTCTGTTTTGAGACATATCTTGAGCAGCAGAGTGCATTTATTCTTGTTACAATGTTTGATCATGTGGCGAATTATCGAAAATATAAGGCTGAAATGGAGATTTTAAAATAGCAGCCTGGTTGAGTAAACAAGAGCTGCCAGCAAACCTTTTTACTTTGAGCCTAAGACGGCTAATTGCTATGTAGAGCAGGGTATTCAGATGCAGCTGCATTGTAAGGAATTATCAGGGACTATAGACGTTGTGTTCTGCCCACGGATCGCATCATTTGTTGTTAGCACTAAAGAAAGAAAGGGGTCATTTCACAGCATTTGGAAATTGTAGAGGCCAACATTTCTTCCGGACTTAAAATTGTTTTCAATGACGGCACTGATCTGCATTGCAGTTGTAACCATAGTGACCAAAGTTTGTCCTCTCAGTTATTCCAACAAAATGAAGCTTTTAGACCTGACACTAGAGGAATGCAAAGTCAGTATATATATTATATATATTTCCAGTTTTTATACTTTTTTCTCATTGTTCTAATTTTTTTATATAATTATATTTCATCATTGCGTTTAAGAAGAAAAATACAAACCTTTATTCAACCCCAGTTGTTCACTCAGATGTTATTACACTAAGTACAGCACACACACACACACACACACACACACACACACACACACACACACACACACACACACACACACACACACACACACACACACACACACACACACACACACACACACACACACACACACACACACACACACACACACACACACACACACACCACACACACACACACACACACACACACACACACACACACACACACACACACACACACACACACACACACACACACACACACACACACACACACACACACACACACACACACACACACACACACACACACACACACACACACACACACACACACACACACACACACACAGTAGGTTTAAAAACATTGTTGTCTGGCGAGGCGACCCTTCGTTTCCAAGCTTCTCAAGGTTCCCTACAGACTGAGCCAATATGTAAGCACTATATATACTAAAGCAAATTCCTTGTACGTGTCAACTAACGTGGCAAATAAATCTGTTTCTGATTCTGATTCTGAACTCACCGCACAGTCTGGTCAGACAGCCAGCCTGCATCACAGTTGTCGTATCCGTCAGCAAAGGTAACCTGCAGCTGGCCTGGTGTTGCGATGACTGCAGAGTTCTCCACGCACACTCTCTTGGCGTCAGCAAAGGACAGGGCGTAGCGGTCATGAGGAGCCCGGTAGTGAAATACAACACCTGTAACAAAGAGATACACAATGTGATAACCAGTAGGGAGGATGCTCCAGAAAAGTATTTGCGAGAATTTATGACCTGCAACCTCTGGGTCCCCGTAATATTTATGAACTACAACCTTGAAGCACTAAAACATGACGATTTACACGCTCACGTGGAGCCTTCCAGACATACACATCATGCACTGACAATGTTCCCTCTGTGTAGGAGGAAAATAAGCATTCAAGGTTCAGCAACCTGTGTACGGGAGTCTCATTTGCATCTGACAGTCAGTCGGCTTATCACTAGAGAAAATAGATGTTGCCCTTGGATACAGCGTATGAAAAACCGTGGTGATGTTTATTTTTCTGCTTTAACAGCACACACACAATGTCACCCTTCTGCCAACAAAGACAGCCACCGCACTCATGATGGAAAGACAAAGAAGGCAAAGATAGAAACAGAGAAACGCTGCATTCAATGAGATGCATATAGTGGATTCATCGCATATTGAACCACAGAGACAATAACAAAGGTGAGAGGGAGACAGGAATACAAATAAGTGAGGGGAAAAATTGGAAGGGAAAAGAAAATCAACTGGGAACAAAGTGAGATACGATTCCTTTAGCTGTGAAAGGGTCATATATTCCACTTAAATGGGAAGGGAATAGCTTTAGAAGTGTCCATCTAACGTTCCCTCACCTCCCACCTTTGCCTGTCATTCACACAATGCTGTTCCCCCGAGGAACATCCAGTGACTTGAAAGCCATAGGCCGTCTGGCTACTAACACGGATCCATTATCTTCGCTGGCTTTGTATGGGAGAGTGACAGAGATTCCTGCGAGATGGAGGCCTGCATGGCAATTTGAGCATTAGCACTCCAGGCTTTGGCCGTAGAAAAGCAAGCAGGGCCATGTGTGTTTGTGTCACACACAGCAGGAGACAGTTTCCTCAACGCCAAAAGTCTAGTATCTAGCCATTGGTCTTATTCTTCTCTTCACAAAAATGTGGAGCATACTGTAAATCCTGTGTTTTTTCCTCGGTTTCTTTTCTCATTGTCCATCCTTTCTCCTTGGAGGCTGTGTCCAAACAGAGATGCTAACTCGCTGGCTAATACGTACACAAGAGATAGACAAATTGGTTTGCTGTCGGCTTGGAAAAACCCAGACCTATTCCACATGAGGGTTGAATGCCCCAATACTTCATGCCTCTATTTTTACCCTCTGCATTTTTACACATCCCCACACAGTCTCCAGAGAACAGGAAGGCACCACTTGTGGGTTGGCCCTGTGCTTTATGACTGCATGTTGCCCCATATTGAATTGAATTGAATATTATAGCACCGTTGAGCAGGTGTCCCTCGGTAATATTATTTAGAACACTACACTGCATTATACAGCACAGCAATTACTTTGTTTGAATTCAAAATGTGATTCGAATAATTCTCACGTTTTGTGTGAAAGTTGCTAATTATTAACTTTAACGATACTATAGTATTTCTCCATTTTTTTAAAGCAGATGAACCTGTTTTTGGACAGATTTGTAGTAACGTTGTCAAAACTCTGATAATGCGGCAGTTTTAGGACATCTGCTGTCAACTATTATGATGCATAGTTTCCTAAAACATGGTCTAACATTAAAGAGCCTACAAAAAAAAAAAGTAATATAAACACTAAGGGCAGACTTAAAATCGGTTAATATTTAAATCTGCATACACAGAATATGATACGATTTTGTTTAAGTTGTGGTACTAATTACAGGTTTCTCTAATGTATTAACAACAGTATGAATAGTCACACATGGTTAGGGATCTACACATGTGTATGCAAACTAGACTGCATAGGCTATTCATGACATGAATGTCTCTGAAACATTTTAGGTTTCAAAGATATCAGTGGCGAGCCGTCAGGGCCCTCTAGGCCCTCTGTGAGGGTCTAAGATATTCTAAAAAATAATATTTGAAAACATTAAAAAATATATTATTTTTTAGATTTTTTTGTTGTTACATTTTTCATTAGTTTTACCAAAATAACTTGATTTAATTGTATTTAAAATAATATTTCCAAAGAAATAAATCCTTCGAATCTGCCTGTTCAGTTTCTGTTGGAATGTGAAGGGTTAAATGCCGTCTCTGCGAGTTATGTGAAGACGGGAGAGCTTGTTGGTCCCTCTCTACATTCACAGAGGGCCCGCTATAGTAACTCAACGAGAGAGTAATGTCAAATGACAGTACAATTGACCAATCATATCTTCCCTCTAAATGGGCGGGCTTTATTTTCGCGGACTTTATGACAGGTTCCGCCCGCTGTGAGGTCTATGCAAGAGGTGCAGTGACGCGTCCTAAAACCCGGAAGTAAGCTTCGCTCGGATTCCCTCGACAGAAAGCAGTGGGATTACTCCATAGGATTTTGGAAAATAGCTTGAAATAAGGTCTGTGGAAAACGAACCTGTTAGATAAATGCACGTTTTGTTCAGCCGGATAATATCCACATGTCTACCCTACTTTTATTATTTTTGAATCATAAATCTAATCGATAGATTTATGATGGATAGATTTATGATTAGCATAAGTTCGTTCATGATGGCTCATGTCGGCCGAGGCTTTATACAGGACGGTCCTGTACACAACGCCAAATGGCTATATACAGGACGGTCCTGCACAGAAGCCCTGAAATGGCTATATACAGGACGGTCCTGCACAGAAGCCCTGAAATGGCTATATACAGGACGGTCCTGTATATAAGGTCTCTGAAATGGCTATATACAGGACGGTCCTGTATACTGTATAAGGTCTCTGAAATGGCTATATACAGGACCGTCCTGTATACAAGCTCTGAAATGGCTATATACAGGACCGTCCTGTATATAGCCATTTCAGAGAGCTGTTTACAGGACGGTCCTGTATATAGCCATTTCGGAGTTTGTATACAGGACGGTCCTGTATATAGCCAGTGCTGGAATTGGGCCGGTACTCACCGGTACGCAGTACCGGCACTTCTGGTTCTGACCCATGGAGTACCGGCACTTCTTGCTCAGTACCGGCATGCTGGCGGTACTCCGGTACTCATGCACCGTGCCAGTACTCAACACTCTCCCGCCGTTCTTATTATACATCCATATATATATATACAGCCGCCCGGTACTCAGTAGATGCGTCATGAGGTGCCGAACGGACATTCTCATCGCTCTAACCGCTGGAGTTTCACAGCGGCTGTCAGCTGTTTACTCCTGTCATTCAAACAGAACGTGCTGGAGAGGGGGCGGGGCTTATCTTCTCCATGTAAATACTGTGGTGGAAACGACTATGTCAAAATTAACCTATTTGACCGTGATTTAATAGTAATACACGTTTCAAAATAATAATAATAATAATGCCGAAGTAACAACATACTGAAAACTGTTAGTAAAACCATGTTTTAATGCTTTACAATTTACATACCTAGATGCACGTGTGTTGTGTTTATGCAGTGCAACTCCCACCCAGTGGGTGGCTATGTAGAGTGATAGAACAGAGCAGGCACGCCCCCGAGAGAAGGAAAGCAAGTCACGTCACAAATTAGCATTTCTAAAATGTTAGGGTGGATTAATAAAAGTGCAAAAAGACAGCGGTTGTCGCCGGAAGAAACTTCAAATACAGAGAATGCTGTGCCTGTGTTGGAAATGGTGTCTGATGGGGAGCTTTCTTTGGTTGATCCTCCTGCTCCAAGTTCTAGTGCATTAGCATTAGCACTAGCTCCGCCGCCTCCTCCAGAGCCTCTAACGTTAGCTGCTGCTGGCGCAACTGCCACCACCAACACCGGGCAAAGCGATGCACCTGACTGCTGGACAACGGACAAGGTGCAATATTTTTGCAAGACCAATGCATGGCTCCTTCTTAAAGATAAGAAGCTAGGATGTCGGATATGCAGAGATGTCAAATCTTTGGGAATACACACTGGACAAGGACTGAAACTGTCAACTGAATGGGGTGAGTGTGCAGTGTCTCATTTCGGTGTTGACAAGGGCAAACAACAAGCTAGCCTGAGAAAAAAAATCAAAGAACATAAAGAATCACAAGCCCATGTAAAAGCTGCTGACATCCTTACATCTGCTTCACGTGAAACTATTCAACATCAAGTGCAGTCTATGCATAAATCTGAATTAGACACCACTATCAGAGTTTTTTCGAACGGCATATAAAATTGGCAAACATAGCCGGCCATTCACAGACATGCCAATTGATTTGAATGTACAGAAACTGAATGGGCTGAACGTGGGCAGGGTTTTGCACTCCAATAAAACCTGTGGCGAAATCATCGACCACATAGCTCATGAGCTGAAGAAAAAAATGGCAAAAGACATTACAGAAAACCAAAGAAAACTCTGTGTTTTGGTCGATGAATCTACCACTATTAGTGGTAAAACGGTGCTTGTTGTGTGTCTCCGCTCAGCATTAGCTGATGCTGAGCCCGAAACGTTTTTTTGGGAGCTGATCGAGTTGGATGGAACAACGGCTGATGACATCACAAAGGCGTTAATGGAGTGTCTTGGAAGAGATTTTAACGAGGACTTTTTAGGTCAGTGTTTCGTTTCTTTTGCATGTGATGGGGCTTCAGTCATGCTAGGGAAGAGAACAGGCGTTGCTACCCAGTTGTGTAGTAAATTCCCAAGCCTGTTTATGTGGCACTGCTCCAATCATCGTCTAGAGCTGGCAGTTGGGGATGTGGTCAAGGAGGTCTCAGGGCTCAATCATTTCCAGATCTTTTTTGACAAACTCTATTCCTTGTTCCATGCCTCCCCCAAAAATCAGAGGCAGTTAGCGCAGTGTGCGCAAGCAGTCGGACAGCGTCTCCTGGTGATAGGGCGTGTTTTGTCCATCCGCTGGGTGGCTTCAAGTGAAAGGAGCGTCAGAGCAGTCTGGGAAAACTACCGAGTGCTTCATGATCACTTCACAAATGCTGCAAACGACACGAGCAGGGATTCCAGAGACAGAGCAAAGTACAAGGGCCTGGATGATGTGCTCACATCTGCAACGTTTGTCAGCAATCTGGGACTGATGTACGATGCGCTCACAGAGCTCAGCGACCTCTCTCGGCAACTCCAAAAAAGAGAGATGACACTGCCTACAGCAGATAGGCTCTTAACTCGAGAAATACGAGTTTTTGAATCCATGGTCACCATGCCTGGCCCACACATGACTACAGTTCATACAGCTCTAGCTGAGAAGTCCTTCAAAGGTGTTGCCCTGCGTGAGAATGGCAGGCTTGTACAGATTCATGCAGGTCAGTTTTTCCGCAGTATGGTAGAGAATCAGAGACACAGAATGACTTCCACAACCTCCTCTCATGTCAGCACAAGAGAAATCCCATTACATGGCCGGGAGGCCCGGGACAATCAGCTAATCCAGGACATGAAAGTTATCCATCCTGGAAGTTGGCCTGAAGAGGAGTTAGACGTACAGTATGGGGACGTAGAGGTGCTACGTTTGTGCGAAGTGCTGAAAGTGGACAGAAGAGAGACTGTTCAGGGCTTTCGCGAATACAAGGAAACCAGGGCATCCCGTACACCTGCTGCCATGGAGCCTCTACTGAAAGCAGTCCGAACCATCGCTGTCTCCACTAGTGAGTGTGAGCGGGCATTCAGCTGCATGAACGATATCCTTACTGCAAAAAGGAATGCTCTCTCTGTCAGCCGACTGTCCAGCCTGGTTTTCATTAAATGTAATGGACCATCACTAGGACAGTTCAATCCGGAACATTATGTGAGGTCCTGGCTGGCAAAGGGAAGGAGAAGTGCTGATGAAAGAGCCTGTCCAGCTCCAGCCCCTGATACTGATGTCCCCAAGGCCTTCTGGAGCCTTTTCTAACAATGTGAAGTATATTGCAAAGCAGCTCACCCAGTGAGAAGACTTTTGGCATAATGTGCCGATTTGTACAGATCCTGGAGATAGAAGGACTTCAGACCAACCAGGGAGTTATCTGATCAGCTTGGTGTTCAATGTAACTCTTTACCATGGCTCAGACTTTGTTACTTGCAGTTACAGTTTCTCATTTTAGATTGTGCAAATTTTGCATTTGTTTTTACATGTTCTTTGTTCATGCTCTTTATCATTTTTCTGAGTTGGAAAGTTAGATTGCATCATAGTTTACTTTATACATATTTGTATTCTTCAGTGGTGAAGTATATTGCAAAGCAGCTCAGCCATGTGAGAAGACTTTTGGCACTTTTTCGTTTTTCGTTTTCTGAGTTGGAAAGTTAGATTGCATTCAAAATGTACAGAAATACTTAATTTTGTTAAAGCTTTTTATAAAAAATGCTTCTGACCAGAGCTTTGTTTCCTTGTCATTAATGTTGAACACCACCAGAGGGGCTCTCACCTGAAAGGTCTCTGCTTCATGTGTCTTCAGCAGAAGATCTAGACTTTGATTGCTATATTTTCAGTTAATATTGACCTTACTGAGCTTTAGCCATATCCGCTGCCTATCATAAAAAATGTTAAGTACAGTGAACCTTTCTAAAATATACAGTAGTAAAGAGACAAACCCACCAGCATTATAGTAGCCAAATTCTTGTTTGTGGGCTGTATATATAAAATTGACTTGAAAAAGTTGCTGATTTTAGAGTACTGGCACCTTTTTCATTCCAATTCAAGCACTGTATATAGCCATTTCAGAGACCTTATATACAGGACCGTCCTGTATATAGCCATTTCAGAGGGTTGTGTACAGGACGGTCCTGTATATAGTCATTTGGCGTCGTGTACAGGACGGTCCTGTATATAGCCACTCCCGCTCAGGCCAGTGATAGTGAGGACATCGTTGCGAAATTATTAACCGAGTCATTTTCAAGATTGAGTTAGCCTCTCTAGGGTTAGCCTACAATGATAAACTGGAGTGGCAAAGGATCAGCTGAATGACCCGCAAGCAGGGGCGGACTGGCCATCTGTAGAATCTGGAGAACCACAGAACGGCCGGTCGTCAAGGGCCCTTGACGGCCGGCCGGCCCTTTAAAGAAAAATAGTTTAACGTCATCATTTAAGTTGCGCTGACGGCCGACAGAGGGCGACAGCGGCCGCTAATGCAGTTGTGTGGTTCTTATCTGTCAAATAATAACACACGAAGAAGAAAAAAGACCGGCCACACGAAGAGAAGGGATTAGACGCCGCGGCAGACAGGGAGAATGAAAACACATGGATACAAATCAAAGGAAACTAAAAGAAAAAGGTGGGGCCGAGAAGGCCAGAGAAAAAAAGGTGAAGTCACTCGCAGGTGAAGCATATAAATGTCGCAAATTGACAGACCTTTTTGGCAGCAGCGCTGCTACAAGCACTATCAGCAGCAGCTTAGTGCAAGATGATGAAGAGAATGATGAGGGCACGAGTTCAGATATACAGCCAGCCTCCTGCGTTCATGATGAGGGACAGAGTTGAGCTGGTGGAAGAACCAGCTCAACTCATACAAGTACAGGGTAAGAGCAAGAGGTGGGTGAGAATTATCCCTTGAACTCAGTGGCGTTTTCTCCTGGAGGCCAAGGGAAGCCAGGCTTCCCCTGAATTTAGGATTGTAGTTATAATTTTAATAAATAAATAAAAACACTTTGTTTAGTTTCGGTAATTATTCTGCCGGCCCGTCTCTCCCCCATTCTCTTTGAGTATTTTACAAAGAGTGAAACAGCGCCCCTCTAGATGTTATGGTGAAACAGTAGATTGCACTCTCTGTTGTGAGAGGAGGCTAGCCGAAATTGGCTTCCCTTGGTGAAAAAAAATTGAGGGATTGACCAATCAGATGAGGCTCACGTCATGCCTCACAATCCAATCAAATCGCATCAACTTCAGTTCATACTGTAACTGTCATCACCGCCCTTAAAAAGTAGCAAGCAAGTGCAATTATGGAGGGTAGAGATTGAGTATTTCATCAAAAATAATTGTACTAAACTTCCGCTACAGCAGCAACTAAAAATGAAATCTGATGACAGGCCAATGATCAAACTGGAGCTGTGTACAGAGAGGAAAAAAGGAGCGAATCGGACATAAAACTTTAAATAATAAACAGCGGATTTCTAACATTTGACATTTCATGTGGCCGGACTGGGTCAGTTTCCAGGGCTGAATTTTAGTCCCAGTCCGCCCCTGCCCGCAAGTGCTTCATCCAAAAGGACAGGAGGATGGACTTTGTGTTTAAGTGATTTGATCATCAAAGGTAGGCCTAAGTCATTTTCAATGTGGGCCGCCGTGCCGACTAAATTCATTTGTAATTGTTACTTGGCTGTGGGTGCCCTGTCATGATAGGTGTTTATATAAATGGTGTTGTTTTGTGTGGTAGAGGGTCGCTGTCATTGATGCGTTTTGCACCCAGGGCCGCTGTTTTGATATTCCGCTGAAGTATACGCTGTGACGTAATATCTCTTCTTTTCTTTCGAGGGAAGGGGGGGGGTCAGAGGGCCTATGTATAAAAGTCACGGCTCGCCACTGAAAGATATACATTGCTATCTGATGAGGAAGTTGTTCAAACAATTAGAATATGCTCATATTCTATCTATTGTCCTCACAGCAGGTAAAAGTGGGCATCCATATCCCACCTAAAACAACGTCGGGACACAGCCAATTGACCAGTCAATATGTATCAAGAGAAAGAAAGAAAATGGAGACTAAACAAGGAATGAGTAAGAGCGAGGCAGCAGGGGAGAAATTAAGAAAAAAGATGGCAAGAGAGGAAGGACATCTCATCAGGGCTTAGGCAGGCACGCACAAATTACTCTATGAGAAGAGCACTGTGGATTAATATGATATTGATATAGCTGAGCAGCATCAATACCTGCTAATTAATACGTTAAGCACTCAGTAGAATTAGAGTGAGGACGGCTGTGGTCTGCCATGTAGCGTGACTGCCAATTAAGACTAAGCCCTGGAGATGGCTACTCCTCGCCAGCTATGTAATTGGTTTCTCTCTGAAGGAGTGGTTTTCATACGGTGTTAATCGATTGGCTAAGATGGGGAGGATGCACTGGTCTCCCATGCATTGTGACCGGGGTCTTGCCCACTAAATGCAGACTGCTCCTATGGAGAAAGATGAAGTGCTCTGCTAGCTTTCAAAAACAGGACAGCATCCTTGTTAATTATAAAGACATTGTGGCCTGTACACACACACACACACACACACACCACACACACACACACACACACACACACACACACACACACCACACCACACACACACACACACACACACACACACACACACACACACACACACACACACACACACACACACACACACACACACACACACACACACACACACACACACACACACACACATTCACACAAACATGTTTGCATATATTGGATATAGTGGAAAAACTATCCTTGTTACTCTCAAAGACGGTAACAGAAAAGGGCTACTTGGCCTATGAGCAGATGTTAGCAACACTAGCATGGGTTTGAAGATGAGGAAGAAAAGTGCACAGTGGATAATGCATCGTGTGATTCCCTGTGGTCATTATGCTAAAAGATTATTATTAAAAATAGTGACCTGGAAAGAATCTGATGAAAGCTCAGCAGCTAATATACCCAGAAAAAAGTAATTATTGTTCTCCTCCAGTGAGCTACCGCGTGCCAGTCTGGTAATTCCACAAACGCCTGTGTCCTGGATACAGATATGACTGTGAATGGTCTATTTAGTTAAGACCAGCGAGAGTCATTCAGAGCGGTCAGAGTAACACTATTTGACAATAGCATACACTGCTGGGTTCCTAGCATTTGGTTTTCAGTGCATGAACAGCACCTGAGTGGCCAAGGTCAATGATGTTTAATGTGTTCGGGTTCCCTCACCTCTCCACATCATCATACATTGTACGCTGACAGTACACAACCCTGGGTGTAATGGCTGTATTAGCCTGACACAAAAAACAGGGTCATTATTATTCAATGTGGTAGACATTGAGAGCTATGGGGGGGCTGCGCTCCGCCAAAGAGAGGAGTGTTGATTTGAGACAATTATTCGTGTGGGTGAAAACATGGACAAAACTAAGAGGGAAATAAACTCTGATAATGACTGTGTGTGTATATAACCACTCATCACTTGATGATACTATAACATTTGCAGAGAAATTATACTGAATCACAGAAATAATGAGGATTGAAAGGTAATTAGCAGATTCTTGCTTGCTCGTTCCCTCTAGTTATTCAAACAACAGTTTAGTGGTGAGACTGTCCAGTGTAAATTCAACAGAAAAACACATTATAATATGTTGAAACAAGACCAGCTATGGGTGCCTACTTGCTAAGTAATGACAGAAAGCTGATTACACTTTCATTAACCCAGAACCCATCGGCTCAAATGTTAAAGACTGGACTAGTGATAGCTTTCTCCCCATAGGAATATTTAACATTCTCTCTATTAAAAGGCACACTAAGTCTCCTAAAAGTACTTCAAACTTGTAGCTGGGGTTTAATTTTAACAATATAATATATAGTCATGGTTATGTTGGTTTATTTGCAATGCACCTCTCTCCTTACAGTAAAGTTTAAACCTTTAAATGATTTGGTATTTGATAATTACCACAAGAGTTATTGAGCGCAGACACGCTTTATGACCTGAAGACGGATTTAATAGTTGTTTTGGCTTCTCTGTTTCATGTAGCTAAAGAACACCTGCTGGAAAGGGGGGAAGAGTACTAGCTTGGAGCTAGGCCCATTGACTACTTATTGCATGTTTAATGAGTTATCCAGGTCCTTGAGGTAGATTTGATATCATGCTCATGCTATGTGTATTTTCTCCATTCCTGTTCATGTGTCTTCTCGCAATTATCACTGGCCCCGTGTATCTCCTAATCGCTATAACCGGCCTGCTCTCGTCTATCCCATATGCTCCACTGAGATCCAACATCTAGTTTCAGGTGGCCTGTGGAACTGCCAGTCAGCTGTTCCTAAGGCTGACTTCATCTCTGGCTATGCCTCCCTGCAGTCCCTGGATTTCCTTGCTCTCACTGAGACCTGGATTACTCCATTCAACACATCCACCCCAGCAGCTCTCTCTCCACAGCATATTCCTTCTCCCATACACCCAGACCCACTGGCAGAGGTGGTGGCACTGGTCTCCTGCTCTCTCCCAAATGGAGCTTTTCCCTCTTCAAGCTACCTAACTTCACTAACCATTGTTGTTCTCTACCGTCCACCAGGCGCCTTGGGGGACTTCTTGGAGGAATTAGATCATCTCCTCTCACACATCCCTGAAACTGGTCCTCCCGCTGTACTTCTTGGAGACTTCAACCTCCAGACAGGGAAGATAGACGAACTAACATCTCTGTTAACCGCCTTTGCTTTCTCACTGTCTCCTTCCCCACCAACTCATAAAGCTGGCAATGTCCTTGATCTCATATTCTCAAGGAACTGCGCTACTTCTAACCTCTCTGTAAACCCGCTCCACACATCCGATCACTTCTTAATTTCATTCTCTCTACCCCTTTCCAAACATAACAAACTAATCTCTTCTCATCCTGCACCTGTCCGCCGTAACCTTCGTTCCCTCTCCCCCTCTACCTTTGCCTCATCGGTGCTCTCAGCCCTCCCTTCCTCTGACTCGTTCCAACTGCTGCCTCCAAACTCTGCTGCAGAAACTCTCCTCTCTACTCTTTCATCCTCTCTGGACTCTCTCTGTCCTCTCACATCTCGGCAGGCTCGTCAGTCCCCTCCTGCTCCCTGGCTAAATGACGCACTGCGTGCTAATAGAACCGTCCTTAGGGCAGCAGAGCGGAAACGGTGGAAATCCAAACACCGTGACGACCTCCTAACCTATCAGGCTCTCCTCTCCTCTTTCTCTGCTTCGATCTCTCAGGCAAAAAGCACTTTCTTTCAAGATAAGATCCAATCTTCCTATTCCAATCCCAAAAAACTATTTTCCATCTTCTCCACCCTCTTGGACCCTCCCAAAGCCCCTCCCCCCTCCTCACTTCTGTCAAGCGACTTTGTTATCCACTTTGAAAAAAAGGTTGATTATATTCGCTCTTCTTTTTCTGACTCACCTTTACTCACCGCTGGGTCACCAGACCCTTCTTCCACCAACACACTAACCTCCTTTTCCCCTCTCTCTCCAAGTGAGGTTCTTACCCTCATTACCTCTGCCCGCCCTACCACCTGCCCTCTGGACCCTATCCCTTCAAACCTCCTTCAGACTATCGCTCCTGATATTCTACCGTTCCTCTCCCATTTCATCAACACTTCTCTAACTTCTGGTCACTTTCCAAACAGTCTCAAGGAGGCAAGAGTAAACCCTCTCCTAAAGAAACCCACTCTCAACCCGTCTGATGTTATAAACTATAGGCCTGTCTCTCTCCTCCCGTTCCTGTCTAAAACACTTGTACGCGCTGTCTTTAAACAACTCTCCTGTTATCTCCATCAGAACAACCTTCTGGATCCGCACCAGTCTGGTTTCAAGGCAGGTCACTCCACAGAAACTGCTCTCATTGCTGTCACTGAGGAACTGCACACTGCCAAAGCAGCATCCCTCTCCTCTGTCATCATCCTGTTGGACCTGTCTGCTGCATTCGACACGGTGAACCATCAGATCCTCCTTCGCACTCTCCAAAAACTTGGGGTTTCAGGCTCTGCACTTTCCCTCCTCACCTCATACCTCAAAGACCGTACCTACAGGGTAACTTGGAGAGGGTCTGAGTCCGACCCTTGTCAATAAACTACAGGGGTCCCTCAGGGCTCTGTTCTTGGTCCCCTCCTCTTCTCCCTGTACACAAACTCGCTCGGATCAGTCATTAGCCCGCATGGTTTTTCATACCACTGCTACGCTGACGACACCTAATTAATTCTGTCCTTTCCCCGCTCAGACCCAGGTCGTCGCATGCATCTCTGCTTGTCTAGCTGACATCTCTCAGTGGATGTCTGCTCATCACCTCAAGCTCAACCTTGACAAGACTGAGCTGCTTTTCCTTCCGGGAAAAGATTGTCCCACTCTTGACCTGACTATTAACATCGGCACCTGTTGTTTCCCCGACTCAGACTGCAAGGAATCTGGGTGTGATCCTAGATAACAACCTGTCCTTCACTGCAAACATTGCTGCTACAACCCGTTGCTGCAGATACACGCTTTACAACATCAGGAAGATACGTCCCCAGCTGACACAGAAAGCGACGCAAGTTCTGGTCCAGGCTCTCGTCATCTCACGCCAAGACTACTGCAACTCCCTCCTGGCTGGTCTACCTGCATGTGCCATCCGACCTCTGCAGCTCACCCAGAATGCAGCGGCTCGTTTGGTCTTCAACCTTCCTAATTTTTCACACACCACTCCGCTCCTCCGCTCCCTTCACTGGCTTCCGGTAACTGCTAGAATCCACTTCAAGACACTGGTACTTGCTTAACATGCTGGGAATGGATCTGGCCCTTCGTACATCCAGGACATGGTTAAACTGTATACCCCAGCGCGTGCACTACGCTCTGCATCAGCCAAACGACTCGCTGCACCCTCGCTGCGAGGGGGACCCAAGTTCCCATCAGCAAAAACACGTGGGTTTGCTATCCTGGCTCCAAAATGGTGGAATGAGCTCCCCATTGACATCAGGACAGCAGAAAGCTTACACACCTTCCGGCGCAGACTGAAAACTCATCTCTTTTGACTCCACCTCGAGCAATAGAATTATTAACAAAGCACTTATATACTAATAAAGGACTGGCTTATCTAAAGCCAGTTGAGTGGCACTTGAAATGTTTGGCTCTATGAAACCTGATGTACTTATATGATTCTGTTTTCTTCAAGGTTGTGTCTTCCTGGTCGAATGTACTTATGTTAAATGTGACAAGCTTACAGCTAGGTTTTCTCTATCTTGACATAAACCACTCCATGTGTGACTTCAATTTAAAGCTTCCTTTATCAGAAAGAAAATGTATTTACCTGTGACCTCCAGGGGAACTGTGTCCTGCTCATCGTTGATGCCCACCACGACCTCACAGCGGTACAGGCCCGAGTCGCTGGAGCGCAGCCCTGACAGAGCAAGACTGGCATTGTAGCGGTTCTCATTGTAACCAGGCAACATCACACGACCCTGAAAGGCCTTCTTCACCTGCAGGGAGGGAGAGAGAGAGGGGAGTAAGAATGAGACCACTTCACACCAGATATTTCCCACATGCCCGCCTTGAGTGTTTACTTTACCTTGACCACATTGTCTTTAGCCACCAGGACCGACTGCTCCTTCTGCAGGCCGTCGGAGCCTCTCTGGCCCCAGACCTTGGTCCACTTGATCCGGGGGGGCTCATGGGATGAACTGGCCCCGGGGCGCAGGGTGAAGAGGCAGGGGAGGAGAACAGCTTTGGACATCTCCTCGCTAATGGTCTGATGGGTCACTTTCCGCATATTCACCATGGTGTCTGCGTCGGTTACGCCTGACAAGAGAAAAAACAGAAGAGTCAATCAATGCAGTCTTGTAAATTAAGCCACTTGACGTTGCTTCTCATTACACTGAGAAGTCGTGAGTTAATTTCTTTTTGATGGAGAAAACATGCTCTCCTTCAAGGTTCCTTTGTTCTATCCGATCCTCCTGGTTGTGGAGTAAAGGGGACAGAACAGAGGCTCACTGTGGCGCTCTGCTTATCGGACATTGATCCAACAAACCATTACTGGGCTACCTGAACAGTGGGAGGCAGGGCAGGACCGTGGAGGATATCAAAAGTCCTTTCATATCAATCAATACCAACCCCCTGTTTGCAGCTCAAAGCACCACCACCACCATAAAGATATAAATATTACTTTCATCAAAACAACTGATGACAGAGAGAAACGTTGTCATTATAAATACATTCAGAGTGCGGTTTCGTTTCGAAAAGCTCTGGTATCAGATGTTTCTTTCAGTAAAATATTCCACTGCATTTTCCTTTGTTGTCATTTCTTCCAATTTACACTGACGGATTCACATTATACATTATCATCATAACCTACCCTAATCCTGTGTCACCTTGGCTGAAAAGACAGCGGTGGCTCATTTACATTAGAGAGGGGGGGATGTGAATTTCCCTCAGTAAAAACAGTGATACAGGTTATCATCTCTGAGCTCTATCTGCTTCAGTGTGC
Organism: Gymnodraco acuticeps; assembly: GCF_902827175.1. Classification (NCBI taxonomy): domain Eukaryota; kingdom Metazoa; phylum Chordata; class Actinopteri; order Perciformes; family Bathydraconidae; genus Gymnodraco; species Gymnodraco acuticeps. Next base: position 1,826,518 of record NW_022990082.1, on the reverse strand, counting down.
ACAGTATGTGAATGAGGTTTACCTGTAAAGCCTAATCTCATCCTTCTCTAACGCCCTTATCAATTACTACTGAAAATGCCGGCCAAAAATGTCACTACTTTAAATCAAATATGCCTCAAAGCCCAGCATCAATGCATGGGTCTTCAAACAGCTCACCGCTTTTTTAGCCACTTAAAGGTGGGGTAGGTAAGTTTGAGAAACCGGTTCGAGATACACTTTTTGTTATATTCCACGGAATGCTCTTAACATCCCGATAGCAATGAATATTTTAAGTGCTTTGACAAAAAATCCATTAAAAAAACGTCATCTGTGGAAGCCGTAATACTGTAAAAAGTCAATCATTTGAGCCGGCCCGGCTAAAGTAACTGGATGGCCTACCTGCCTGTCAGCCTTCCATCTGTGCACAAACTTATCTCGTGCCCTCATTGGTCATGTGCGCGTTCGTGTGTGTTGGAGGAAGGGCTCTGTAAGGAAGTGGCAGATTTTTTCCGGCTGTGTATTTTCAAATTCTAGGGCACTCGAGCCGGTTTCTCCAAAATTACCTACCCCACCTTTAAGCATTGTGTGATAGCAGCGACTTTCTGTGAGTTAGTGCAAGATTTTGGTCCAGGTTGATATATTTCAGTAACTGTTAGACAGACTAGCAGGCAATTTAGTCCTGACACTCTCCAGAGGATGACTCCTACTGACTCTGGCTATAGCCCCTGACCGTTTTCTCTTGTGCAAACATTAGGATGACATTTGTGGTTTTGAGTGAAGCAAGACATGATGAATAGAAGAGGGAAAAGAATGAAAGGATATAAAGAAGCTCTCCCCAAGAGGGCGGCCCAGTTAAAAGGTGGAGAAAATGTGCCGATTGATTTATTTTCAATTGTGTCAGTTCCCACTGCACAATTTGTGTGTGTCCTGCTCCCTTACTGTGTGTTTGCATGCATGTTAAAACGCTACAGAGACCACGCCTCATGTCTGTAATTAAATGGCAATATTTTTCAAGCGGTCAAATACACACCGCAGAATGAGTCACTCAACCTTTCTGTCCTTCATTCATTCATTGTCCTCCCTCCTTCTCTTTCTCCTCTTCCTCCCCCTCAGTACGACCACCTGCCAGGTTTCAGATGAGCATTTCAGTTCTTCATTTATTTTTCATCTGGAAAAAGTGTTTTTATGGTTTATCTTCAGCCTATAGATAAAGCTGCGTTTTTGGTTTTCTTTCAGGATAAGATCTTCCCCTCAGCCATGCATAGAGAAATTCACTTCATGATTCAGATCAACTTTAAATCATTACCTCATCTGTGATTGCCCATTTTGCCAATGTGTGTTGGAGTGTGTGTGCACTGGAAAGCTTTTAAATGCAAACAAAATAAAATATATCTTCTGCTAGACCAATGAAAGCACATCCTCACACAAACGTAACATAAGCACAAATACACATCTTTGAAAGCCTCATTTTGTATCCCTAGCTGTATGGTTTGACTTTTGACGCAGACGTATAGATTGCTGTCATTGCTCCTGCAGCTGTTATGCCGTTACAGTTAAGGGTTTGAGTGCCTCTACACTGATAGCTTAACATCAGCCCTCCCATCCTATCTTCTCCTCCCAACAGACGCATGGACACACACACCCTCACATACCCTCTTCTTCCCCTTGCCCCAGTATCGTCATCTTAGACAAGCGCTACTTGTCTAACTCCCCCGACGACTGATCTATGTTGCTCTGCATCGCAGCATCGAAAGGATTTGTGCTCTGAAATGGCCTCTCGTTTCCCACTCGAGAGCATTTCAGCCCGCCAAGTGAGGTGACCTGAAGCAAAATGCACGAGGCTTTCAAAAACAGTGGGATGAGAGGAGAGGAGATGAGAGGAGAGGAGAGGTGAAGAATAACAAGGAAAGTGATGTGGGTTGGAAAAAATGTCCTTTATCCATTTTTGATTTCTTCTGAGAAAAAAGGCATACTAAAAGAATGGTTCTACATTTCTGGATAAAAAACTCTTGGTTGAGGCTGAAATGGAACGTTTTTTTTTATCAGTCTCATGTCGGTCCATCAACGATGACATGTCCCTTAACAAAATACACGTAATTGCACCTGTTTAGGTCACTGGTTGTGATTTTAGAAAAGAACAGAACAAGGTGGGCTGTTTTCACCTATTTCCAGTCTATATGCTAGGTTTGCTAGATTTAGATTTAGATTTAGGTTTTATCAATCTTTTCATCAAATTCTGAGCAAGAAAGTAAATAAGCATATTTCAAGAAACGTTGAACTGTTTTCTTATGTTTCCTAAAGGTTACAGGTTACTGTTAACAAATCAAGCTTCCCTAATACCAGTTGCATAGAATCATTATTTATAATGATAACAGTTTATTTGTCACAATTCAGATTTGTTTCTAATTCTAGATCTTGTTGGATTACCATTTCCAGTTTTATGGCACTTCAAATACTTTAGTGCCAACATGTTAAAAAGGACAATTATGTGAGTTACACTTGTTGACCACAAACTATTGATCTAAAGATAGATTGTATCCCACAGAATCTGCAATAGGAACAGGCGAACAGGAAAATGTATTCACTTTTGAAATTGTTTAACTTGATAGCAGTGGCATTGTATTTTTCTCTCACACTGTCAGAGGAATGCTGCCGGGAAGAGAAACTAGCAAAATGGACTGCAGCATAACACAGTGGAGGATTGTGAGCGCCAAGTGATGGATGGATGCAAGTGAGGAGAAATACAAAACAAAACAAATGAAGGAAAAGGCTCAAAATGGGTGAGTAACCGGGAAATTGAGGTGATGCGATGTGGAAAATAAGTCAAGAGGAGGTGATGGAAAGAGTAAAGATGCACTTTTGTGATTCAGCGGGAGGTGTGTTAAAACTGACGTATTGACACATTCATGCACACACACGAGCACATCCTTTATAAAAAGCTATCTCTTTTTACTCCCTGCTGTCACCCTCTTTGCTTTATCCCCCTCGAGGATGCAGCACTCATTTCTATTTACCACACACTCATGCATGTGCCCCTCCCTCTCAAACTCAAACTCAAACACACACACACACACACACACACACACACACACACACACACACACACACACACACACACACACACACACACACACACACACACACACACACACACACACACACACACACACACACACACACACACACACACACACACACACACAACAAATACTACTAGAAAACAAACAAACTGTAATTTCCTAACCACTTTGCCGAGAGCTTGCTATAAACAAAAACAGGCAAATGTATTCTCCGGCTAAGAAGCATCAATAATGTTTAATCTGCTTGCTAGTTTCTTGCAAGGTTCCACCTGGATAAGCACCATTTTGGTAACATTAAGCTGCTTATGTTGCAAATAGAAAGACAGTGCCACAAATGAAAGCAAACAAGCTCTACAATCACAGTGGCATTTATATCACCTATCCCCCTTTCACTCTTTCTGTCCACTTTATTTGGACACATATTCGTCTTTGTTCCTTCGCTGGTGTTGCAATTTGCACAACTAAATCAAATGAAATCAATTGGAGATCCCCTTTTGAAAGCCTTCATTATATTATAAAGGAGGCCAGGTGATAAAAAACTAAACAAAAAACATTGTTCTCCTTCTCTGTGCTAATGAATGTAAACTAGCGAGGGCCCCAATGCCAGTGCTATATCAAATCTGCATTTAGATGGAAATATTATCACAAGCTTAACCCCACAGAGGCTGTCTTTTGTTTGGATGTCTATCTGTGTTTCATATTGCTTTGTGTCACCCTTTTCTAAAACAGAGATCACCAGGGTGTTGGGTGATTCAAAAGGGGAGGAGCTGCTGGAGCTAAACGTCAGTACAAAAGAACAGTGCTAAGAGAAAAAGCGAATATGTGCTCATTGGATAGTGAAATCTAAGCCAGTCTTACGGGTCCTTTTTTAAATGTTAACAAGCTATCTTTTATTGACCTTGTGCTGTGTCTGTGTCTGGCTGTGTGAGTGTTGAGAAGGGCAGACTATGAGAGGACACACTTTCAACTCCTGCTATATCCAGTGTCTTTCACATAGAGCCTCGTATATCGTCTCTTTTTGTTCTGCTGGTTCACACAGTGGCATCTACGTGATCCATCCGTTGGCCCATCTGTCTTTGCTTTAGAGGTGCTCTCAAATGATTAAACACAGTCGGAGAGCCTTTAGTGTACGTGGCTGGCACAGAGCTGCACACAGGCACAGGGTGGGCGGTAACACATCCTTGACCTTGTCTGCTCCACCAACCTCCCAGTACTCGACCTCCACCCCTGCCCCTTTACCCTCTCTGACCACAAACTCATACAGTTCACCATCGCCTCCCCCGTCCGCCACCCCCCCCCCCCATCCAGGAACATCACCTTCCGTAATGTATGCTCTGTTGATCCCCAGCACCTCTCCGACCTGCTTTCCTCTACTCTCCCCCTGGACTCGAACCTCAGCTCACCCGATGAACAACTCAACCAACGTAATTCCACCCTACTCGCCTCCCTCAACAGCCTGGCCCCCCTCAAAAGGAAAAATGTCACTTTTAAAACCTCCTCACCCTGGTTCACCCCTGCACTCCGTAAGCTGAAGCAAACCGGCCGCCAGCTTGAACGCCTAACCAAGAAATCATCCCTCACAGTTCACCATGAATCCTACAAACTCCATCTCACTACCTACAGAGACGCCCTCACTGCCGCAAAAACTGCCTACCTCTCCACCATCTTTACCGACCCCTCCCATAACCCAGGACCCTCTTCTCCACCGTCAACAAGCTCCTCAAACCCCGTGCTGATACCCTCCCTTCCTCCACTTCCACTTTATGCAGTTCATTCCTCCAGTTTTTCTCTGACAAAATCACTGCCATTAATCTCTCCCTATCCGCTGCATCTGACACACATACATCTCCCCCAGCATCCACCACCACCATTTCTCCCCCCATCTCCCTGGACCTCCCGAGCCCTCCTCCCCACGGCCGCCTCTCCCAGTTCACTCTGGTTACCCCCCCTGAAATACTCAAACTGATCAGCTCCTCCAAACCCACAACCTGCTCCCTTGACCCTCTACCCACCCCTCTACTGAAGTCCTGTCTCCCCGTCCTCTGCCCCTACCTTGTCAACTCCTCCCTGTCCCAAGGAACCGTTCCCTCTGCCTTCAAAACTGCTGCTGTCACTCCCATCCTCAAGAAGGGTCCCTCCTCCCTCAGTAATTACCGTCCCATCTCCAACCTCCCCTTTCTCTCAAAAACAATAGAATGCATTATCTCCAAACAACTCCACCGCCATCTCCAAACCAACCAGCTTTTTGAACCCCTTCAGTCTGGTTTTCGTCCCCACCACAGCACAGAAACGGCCCTCATCAAAGTCCTCAATGACCTCCTCACCTCTGCTGACACCGGTTCCCTCAACATCCTCATCCTCCTCGACCTGAGTGCAGCCTTCGATACCGTGAGCCACACCATCCTGCTTACCCGACTCCAGGACATCGGTATCGAAGGTACTGCACTCAGGTGGCTCCAGTCCTACCTCTCCGACAGATCCCACTTCATCTCCCTCAACAACCACTCCTCTGCCACAGCTTCAGTCACCCAAGGTGTTCCCCAAGGTTCAGTACTCGGCCCCCTCCTCTTCATCATTTACATCCTCCCCCTTGGTCAGATTCTCCGCCAATACAACCTGGACTTTCACTGTTACGCCGACGACACCCAGATTTACCTCAGAACCAAATCCCCCAACAACCCCCCCACATCGAATCCTGTGTGACTGCAATAAAATCCTGGATGCAACACAACTTCCTCAAACTCAACAGCAATAAAGCTGAACTCCTCCTCATCGGCTCCAAATCCACCCTCAGCAAAACCCCCAACCTGACAGTCACCATTGATGGCACCCCTGTTTCCCCCTCCACCCAGGCACGCAACCTTGGCGTTATATTTAACCCCACCCTCTCCCTCGAGCCCCACATCCGTCAAGTTGTAAAAACCTCATTTTTACACCTCCGCAATATTGTCAAACTCCGTCCCTCTCTCACCCGCCCTGCAGCTGAGCGACTCATTCACGCCTTCATCTCCTCCCGCCTTGACTATTGCAACTCACTCCTCTACGGCATCAGCACTACATCCCTCAATAGACTCCAGCGTGTCCAGAACGCAGCCGCCAGACTCCTCACCCACACCAAATCATGGCATCACATCACCCCGGTCCTCAAAGAACTCCACTGGCTCCCCGTTTCACACCGCATCCACTACAAACTCCTGGTCCTCACCTTCAAAGCCCTCCACCATCTGGCCCCCCCCTACCTCACTGACCCCCTCATCCTCTACCAACCACCCCGGTCCCTCAGATCCACCTCAGCCGGTTTGCTTTCCATCCCCAAGGCCAAACTCCGGAGCTTCTGGGACAGAGCCTTCTCTGTGGCAGCCCCGAAGCTCTGGAACTCCCTCCCCAAATACCTCCGTGAGTCTGAGTCCCTCACCCTGTTCCAGTCCCGCCTCAAAACCCACCTCTTCAACTCTGTATCCACAAGCCCCCCCCCCCCTCTCAATCAACTTCCTCCTGACTGCTTTTCTGTTTTTTTTTTTTTTCTTTTTGGCTTTGTCTTTGTCTTTGTTTTTGTTTTGTTTGTCTACCCTCCCTCCCAAATGTAAAGCGTCTTTGGGTTCAAGAAAAGCGCTATAGAAATAAAATATATTATTATTAATGGCATTTTCACTGTAATGGAACACAATTGCAAACATCTTTCCTTGTTCTCTCCCTCGTTTTCATATTCTGTCGCCCTCTTTCTCTTCCCCAGGTGCCCGCGATGGGTTATTCTAATGATAAAGGCCTCTTATTCGTCAATTTGCCCTCATCAGACCTGTCAAACTGCCAGTCAAGAGCTTCCGGGTCTGATGGAGTGCATCCTCTCCTGTCGTAGCCACTCCACTCCTGCTGCCTGCACGTCAGCTGATTATCTGTGTGTGTGTTTGTGTAGACGTGTGTGTAGGTCATAAATCATGACAGATGAGGTGTCTGACAGAGGCTTGCTGTATTAGCTGATCACTATGTTAAGAAATGACAGCTGATGCAAGACAAACTACACTGCAGGTGGGTTAAGAGGCTTTTGCTATTCAAGAGTTGTTTTTTAATCTAAAGAACGATAGATGCTGTTTGATGAATAAGGGAAATGCAGGGGAAGATGAGTACATTGACTCGAAAGAGATGCTTTAACAGTTCAATCATTTTTGTATAAAAGTTTCCATAAAATAGCTAAGAGAAGGTAAAGGTTAAGCTGAGTAGTCTCCAATTGTGAAACAACTATTAGCAGCTCCTTTATATTAGATTACATTCGTACAGTATTACAAAAGTAAACAATTAGGCTGTTAGAAGTAATACTTTAATTTAATTTATATTAACAACTCATTCATCAGAAACACCACTTTCAAAATGTTGAGAGGTGGAGTTGTTTTAACTTCATATTGGGTATTTTAATCAATACAAATATGTTTTTATTTGACCAGTAGGTATTTTGTGTGTACAATCTGCCATGTCACAAGCAACTACTGCAGTACAGAAACTACAGCTGTCAAATCAATGATGTAAAACTAAAATTGTACTTCAGTAAATAGACCTTGCCATGCTTCTTACTTCTGTCATTAAATGAAATAACAAGTGTCTGGATTTCCCATCCTTCTAACAATTTTTGTAATGCAAGTTAGTAGTCTTATTCTATCATTTAAGGAAATAGAAGAAAACCCGTTATTTTCCCCCAGTACAAACACATTGCATTTTTGTTATGGAGAGGTGTCAAAGCAAAAAGGCTGCCAGTTTTCCAGCACCAGGGAGCCGTTGGATGCTCAGTGCCTCGATCAAGGACATCTCGCTAGTGCCCACGCTCCAAGTTCACTCTTTGTATTTATGGTCCAATTGAGATTTGAACGCTGGTTCCGAAAGCCAAATCCACATAATCCCTACAGACTGAGCTACTGCCATCCCTAAGGAAATATTACAAACCAAAGATGAAAGGAAGTTGCTGTTAAACTACTTTTCCAACAATATTTTGGGGAAATCTCGGAAGCAGTTGAATCACTTGATGCCATCTGATATGAATAAAAACCACAAAGAACAGTAAGTGTGGGTTTGTTTGTGTTTGGAGCAGAGGGTCTGACAAATTGCTTGCTTTCCTTATTAAACAAGGATGATGCACAAAGACATGGTGGCGGCCGCTTTCAAACTCAGATGTTCTTTTTCATTTAGAAAGAGCATGCTGAGACTCCCTTTACCAAGCCCAATAAATAACCATGGCAACAGAGGCACCACAAATTGAAGAAATGGGGAAAAGGCTTCTGATCGGGGAAGAAAACACACACAATCACACACACTTTAAAATACGCTTTAGGGGCGGCGTCTTCAAAGAGCAGATCAGAGACTATGCACTGTATAATGTAAACTGAATGAGGGGGATAGTTTCCCCTTTCTCCACTGTGTTTGATCAGTGTTTCCCTGCTGTGGAGACACTTCTGCCCCACAAGCAGTACACACACTGTCAAATATGCAAAGATACACACTCCTAAATTAGGATAAAAAGTTACAGTTGTGCACACCAAGATAGTCCCCACTGAAGTTTTTCTGTGACTGTGTGTGTGCGCCTATGTTTGTCTGACACACTCATGTTGGCTGACTGGGCACAGCAGGTCTGCCAGGCGGACATCACGCAGAGTTTGGAATTGATGCCTTAGTTCATGCTGACATTCACTCGCAGAAAATCTTTTCCCCAAAGCCTCCCTTTCACTCCGAGCAGCTCCTTCTCTATTGTGCTCTATTCCTCATCTCAATGCATTCCGTTATTTCCTTGTTTCGTTTACCTCTCATCTTCCTCTTTTTCCCAGGGTTCCCTTGCGTACATTTAATAAACCTCAAAGACGTTAAAAAATAAAACTATGCATTTATTGACCTGCTTGCACCTGCAGAATCACGCTTCTTATGCTGAGCTAGCTGTACTGTAACATCATGGAGCACTGTAGATGTGGTTTAATGTGGGTTATATTTCCTGTTTATGGACTAGCTGTAGGAATTAGTGCAAGAAAAATGTCAGCCATCTAAACCTTCCCGTAGTTTTTGGCCAAATGAGAATCACTGCGTCAACAAAATGTGACGCTTTGGGTGCAAGTTTCAAAACCGAGACATAGGTTAAAGTCTAGCCACTGAATCTCATCACAATGTAAATTCAACTTCGGCAAAAACTGTGTTTCTCGAGGCTGTATTAATCTACTTTATAACGGAAATAAATATATCAAAACTCATATATTATTATCAATGTTTTTTTTTTAAGCAAAAGGCTTACTAAAAACGAAATCAACATAAGGGGTCACAGTAACATCTGCGCTTCACCTGGCTCTTTGATGTAGGTGTTTTCCAAATGTCTCAATTTCTTTACACTTGCTGCACACTGCAATCATCCCTTTCGACCCAAACTGCCTCCGGTTGTCTCTCCGTCCTCTCTTGATGACAAATACTAGCCATCCCCCTGCAGCTCTTTCTGTCTGAGCTGACTCCTGCACCCGGCCATGTCAGGCTTCACAGGAACTCCCCGCAGGCTGCTGCCGTGACTAATTCTGCAGCGTCTAAAGCATACAGATACATTTATCTTGTGTGGCACAGAGCCAACATTTTTAAATTCATAAACAGAGATACACGCACAGGAGTGCTTGTAGAAAAGTGCATCACTATCATCAACACACACACACACACACACACACACACACACACACACACACACACACACACACACACACACACACACACACACACACACACACACACACACACACACACACACACACACACACACACACACACACACACACACACACACACACACACACACACACACACACACACACACACACACACACACACACACACACACACACACACACACACACACACACACACACACAAAAATCTCATCCCTAATCTGTCCTCCTCCACCTCATCCCACCCTCTTTCCAATCTGTGGGCTGTCAAGCAAAGTGTCACAGGGTGAGCATTAGTGCCAATCCGCCCTGTAGTCCTTTACCTCCCATTGACTATATCTAGAGTCACTCAGCCGAGAAACACAAAATGAAGGAATGGAGAGAACGGCAGCAAGAACAGGAGACATTATGCCCTCAAAAACTCTCCTGAAGCAGAGGCAGGGAAGGTCTATTTACATGACATATCCCCTCTCAGAGGCACATGTGAGTGTGTTATTAGGCTCCTCAGAGATGCTGTGTGTGTGTGTGTGTGTGTGTGTGTGTGTGTGTGTGTGTGTGTGTGTGTGTGTGTGTGTGTGTGTGTGTGTGTGTGTGTGTGTGTGTGTGTGTGTGTGTGTGTGTGTGTGTGTGTGTGTGTGTGTGTGTGTGTGTGTGTGTGTGTGAGCTATAGTCATCACACTCAGAAGTTGGCTGCATAAAATACCTGGCAGATGTAACCTGAGGGTTTCCGCATACAGACACAAAACACACAGAAAGACAGAGAGATTGGCTCCATTTTCATCATCACTTCGCCTGAGAATCTGAGCCCTGAGTCACTGAAAGACCCCGGTGCCAGGTCTGTTACCTCTCAGAAACAAGACAATACAGAGAGGAGCAGACGGTCAGGGAGGCCACAAAGAACACAGAGCAGGCTGTCCAACAAACACACAAACACAGGCTTATACCCACAGATGAAAAAGCAGAAGAATATGAGGAGAGTAGAAAAGGCTACATAAGATTCAGGGATGTGAATTCTTGTATTGCATACATTTCCCTACTGAGTTTTGTAAAATAGACCAAAAAAACTACCAAATAGAAATATACGGAGGTCGTTGAGCGACACATACAGATTACCAAAGTTTCTGTGTAAGTCAATGTATGACCCTATAGTCTTAACCCCTCTCTTTTAATGAAGCCCCTTACATCTTCCCCAGTCCTACTGTCCTTCTCTCAGCTAAATTGTGGGTTTAAAAAGGTCAGTAAAATGATTGTCCAAACAGATGCAGAATGTCACATCTCTCCCCAGAGTTTGGATAACTTGCTGAAATATAATGACAGGATTAAGATCCTAAAGTCCAGTTTATCAGCCAAATCAAAGCAATTTTTAATGAGCACTGCAAAATATACATTAGAAATAAATGTATTTATATTTTACGAAATTGACAATGTATTTCCCTGGCTAAGAGGATGAATGTTAGCCTTGGGAGATCTCAGATTAGTTATTTGTCTTTATACTCGTGTTTTCGACTATTTTTGGAAGTGCTGTTCCAATTACGAGATAAGTGGAAGAATAAATGGGCTGGTGGATAAGCTGTGAAGGTCTGACAAGTTGTAAGATATGAGCACTGTTAAAGAGAGAAACAGAAATAAATGAGAAACGGACGGACTAAGGAATTATTAACGCGACTGAGAAGATCTAACAAGTTATTCTCACAACACTAGCTACTGCTGCGGGCTAGGCTGGCTAGGTGTTGCATTCATTCTGCTAAACTGGCTTTCACTCACTCAGGAATATAGTTTTGTTCCCCTCTATTGGACCATGTAGTGTTGGCAAGTGTTACATATAATATTGCCAGTGAGAAAGACAGAATCTGGCATGAGGAATGTTTACAGAAGTGTGGTAATTGCAGTGTTAGAAGAAGATCCTTTACTTTAGTAAGTACCACAATTAAATAGTAAAAATACTTATTACAAGTAAAATACCTGCATTGTATATCCTACTAAAAATACTAGTATTATCCGCTCATTTAGCAGATACATTGCCACTGTGTCTAATGTATCTATTTTATATACAGTTAGAAAGTTGACTTCAGTGGTTCCCAGAATAGGGATAATGCCTTTGGACTTTTATTATGTAATGTTTATGCTCTTTGCCTCAAACAGTTATTTAAATGAAACCAGATTTGAGAGGTTCAGTGGGGAGATATCTTTGGTATGTTATCTTGTTGTATCATAAGTTTCTGATGTAATAGTTTAATATGAAAAGTAGGAACTTCACCTGGCAAATTAATGTTGTGGATTAAAATGTACAATATTTCCTGAAATTGGCAAAATATGGCAATACTGAAGTTCAAGTACATACAAAATATACACATGTGTAGTGATTCAGTAGATGTACTTCACAGTTTGTTGTCAATATTGTAATGAAAAAGACATGAGCGTTAGAACATACTGTACAGCAAGATCAGGATCTTTCTCACAACATCATCAACACTAATACAAAGGTGCAGGGAAAGGTATTAGGAGGAGCAGCAAAACTTCAATGTGAGATAAAAAAAAAGTGTTTCAGCTTGTGGTCTCATTAAAATACCTTGTTACCACAGCAACATTGTTCTTAATCCGGTGACGGTTGCTGAAGCAGTTTTGACCTTTGAAGAGCATACCAAACTTGCAAATGGATACATGAGACTTGAATTATTCAGTGTGAATACAACAGTTTGATTACGTTTTCACAAGATATTATAAAAAAGGTGGATTACGACTTACTGTTGGGCCTCCAGAAGGTTATTTGGCTTATCTTTAATTGGAAAGACATCCATGATTACCTTTATCACACATCACTCTGCCTCTCATACAGTCTGCTTCCCTACATGCTCCACAACCAGATTTTTAGGCAGATATATCCATCCCAGTTTAATTACACCGCGGACATCATTTATCACATTCTGTGCATTGAAGAGGGTGTGTGACAGAAGGTGGATACAAACTCAGTGTTAACCTCAAGAGGGTGTTTTGAAGGAGAGCAACATTATGATCTGCTTTTAAATGCATAATTAAGTTTCACATACATTTTCATTTGATTTGTAGCAGTACTTACTATAACTATGAATCATGTGGCTTATTGGCCAAATACAGAATCCGATATATCTGAGGCACTAGAGCGGTGCAGTGATGACGTAATATTGTAGGCCGACGCCAAAAGTAAGCATCTTATTGTTGAAAAAAAGATCTGTGGTGAAAACACCTTTATGATACTTACATGTTTTGTTCAGCAGGATAATCACCACAAAACAACACTTTTATGATTTCTTAAGTGTAATTGCAATTGCCTGAAGTGAAACACTGATGTTGGGCTATAAACAAACTACATAACGTTTGAATGGCTGTGCATCAGCACCGCTAACCTAAACAATTAGTGTTTGTGTAATTTAGTAACTTGTAAGCACCAGCTGTTTTTATGACACATAATAGAAGCGTCGGATATTCCTGAAAGGGGTATTTACTGAAGTGTTTTTAGTCGTAAAACAAATTGGAAAATCCTTTAAAATAGTATTAACCAAAGACCTTCTTTTAGGGATTTGACCCACACAGGTTCAAAGTACTGTTGACTTTGACATTGGGGGAACTGGTAGTAGTAAATCATTCCTGCACCACTCTTTAAAGGTGCCCTATTATACTGTTTTTCATCAATATATTAAAGGTCTCAGATATATACAAAACATGTCTCTGAAGTGTTTGGCTCGAAATACTAAACACATCAAGCATTGTAGCATCCCATAATCCCCTCTGTTTCAGCCCCATTTCAAAAGTGCTGATTCTGGGTCTGTTACTTTAGATGAAAATAAGGAGCCACTCTCAACGCCCCTCTGATATTTGGTTAAGAAGAACACAATGGTGCTGTAGGAGGAGATTCAGGTGATAAGGTGGGGGGGGGGGGGGGGGGTTACCTTGGTTAGTTATTGGCTAATTTTTACACAAGCCACAAAAAATCGTTATGACATCATAAAGTGGCCAAAATCTGATCAGCTCATTTTCAGACAGGTTTTTTATATAAATGGATCAGGACACAAAGTGAGCGAATCTTTTTTCCTGAAACTCTCAGAATCTCTCAGAATCTCTTTACACAGAGAGGGCACATGTTTATGTATAAAAGACAGGAAAAAGTGTTTTTTGTATAATAGGTGACCTTTAAAACCAGAAAGTGTTAATAGGCTCCTTTGCAACAGAGAGATTGGTAAAAGGTGTGTCGGGGACTCGGTGCAGATGATTATACAGAGTTATGAACTGTACACAGTCAGCCAGGTGACAGGACTGCCTACAGTTTGATGAGGACTCACCACAGCCCACAGTTTGAAGCAGAAGGAGGGCCAGCAGGGGCTGCAGTCCACACCCAGGCAGAGCGCCCTGCATCCTGCTGCACCTGGAGACAGAGAAGAAGAGAGGGGGGAGCGTGAGTACACAAAGGGAAGTGAAAGCAACACATTACCCTTGTGAGGCTCGTCTGACACACACAGCAGGCTCAGATGAGTCACCAGTTGCAATTCCACTTCATAGGATCTTTTTTTCTCAACGAGAGCCTTAGGATAGCGGGCAGTCGATTCATTTTTCAGTTTAATTTACCCTTTCATAATGTGGGAGTGCTAAAGTCCTCTGGAGCACTTTGAGACTCTAGCTGTGATTAAAGGCTTGTAATGGCTATACAAATATTCTTCACTTAATGTGACCATTGTGTTTGATCTTTTTCAAGTAAAATAAAGACATTTTCTCTTTACTTTACAGACAAATACAATCCCTAATGAAACGTAATAAAGGATTCATTCGTAATGTCTGTACCACTTATTTCCTCTCAGGATCACAAGGTTAAAGCTATCCCCGCATGCACCTGAGAGAAGGCCGAGTCAAACAGACCGTGGTAGACTGGCAACTTTCCCAGTGTTTCATAGACGCAGATGTTCACTTTATACCCTTGCTGTCCAAAACCACTTGGCTCGCATGTCTTTGGACTGAGATCTACACTCACATGGAGCTCATTGTGTTACAACACTGAGCCACTATCTTCAAAGATAAAACTTGATCAAAAAGTTTAAAGCATCTTCACTAAGGTACCGTCATTGTAAAAGTTCGATTTTGTGTAACAGAGCTCCTGCCAGTGTTTGAGACAAAATATCTGGAAGGAAAATCCAATAAAAGGTTTGCTTTTTAAATAAAAGCTTGCTTGTTGATATGCGGTGCAGGATTAACAGAGAAAACCAACTCAGCTGTGTGGCGAAAAAACAAGATTGTTTTTGGCAAAAACAACGGCACAACAGGGAAACTTACTGATGCATTTCCTCCATAGAAACAGCCCGATAAAAGCATGAGAGCCAAATCTAACATGATGGACTTCTGAATTCCCTTGTTGCAAACAGCATGCTGAAAGCTCTGCCAAGCAGATACAAATATCAAAGCTGTCATATTAAAACATAGAACAATCTCACTTTGAGAGCCAGGTTGACAGGAGCCGTCTATGGTATGTCTGCATAGATTTGATTGTCATGGTCTTACACACCCACCTTGTTTTCCCTTTAATTCCCCAAAGAAAGTGACTTGTTTTGACGCGGAGCAAAACAAATAGATCTTGAAGTGACTATCTCAGTGTAAATCGTGGGGCTGAATATTTCTTAGCCGTATTGTATTCAGTGTACTTTTTTTTAATCTGTCTAGGGGTTTGGCTGCTGGTAGTGGAGATGCTGGACACAGATAGCCAGTGTCAGTTACAGCAGTGTTGGTCACTCTGATTCAATCTCAAAGGTAGCCAAGGAGAAAAACACTAGCCCTGTACCAGACACCTCTGATGTGTCACGGCTGAATGGAAGTGTGTGCAGACTTCACATTAAGTCCCTTAGGGGTTTAATATAAATTACAACTGCACTTAAATGTATCTTAGTATAAGCTCTTTACATGATACATCTTCATATAAGGCAGCGTTTCTCAAAGTGTGGGGCGCAGAGATGTGATAGGTGGGTCACGAAATACAAAATAAAAAAATAATTTTTATTTAAAAAAAATAAAATTCTTATTTTTTTTTCACACTGGTGGAATATCAAAACAACGGCTCGCCCGGGGTGCAAAACGCATCAATGAAAGCGACCCTCTACCACACAAAACAACACCTGTAAATAACCCAATTTGTGTTCTTTGAAATTGAAAAGGATATTGCATTGTGTTTGTTACTTTCGTTGCAGTTGTATGTCTTAAGTGTAATTTGGCATGCTTTTATTTTGAAGGCGAGTTTACGCTGATGACAGTTGTCGCTATGGAAACAAGAAACGTTTCACAGCGGGCGGAACCTGTCATAAATTCCGCGATAATAAAGCCCACCCATTTAGAGGCAAGATATGATTGGTCAATTGTACTGTCATTTGACATTACTCTCTCTTCAGTTACTATAGCGGGCCCTCTGTGAATTCATAGCTGGACGTCCAATCAGCTCCTGTCTTCACCTCGCAGAGACGAGCTTCTTTCATTTAACCCTTCACATTCAAACAGAAACTGAATAGGCAGATTCAAAGGATTTATTTCTTTGGAAATGTTATTTTAAATACAATTTAATCAAGTTATTATTTGTAAAACTAATGACAAATATTACTAAAAACTAAAAAGATATATAAAGAAAAAAAAAAATATTTTTAATCCATCCATCCATCCATCTTCTCCCGCTTATCCGTGGTCGGGTCGCGGGGGTAGCAGTTCCAGCAGAGAGCCAAACTTTCTTTTCCCTGGCGACATCAACCAGCTCTGACTGGAGGATCCCAAGGCGCTCCCAGGCCAGCGAAGATATATAATCCCTCCACCTGGTCCTAGGTCTACCCCTTGGTCTCTTCCCAGCTGGACGTGCCTGGAACACCTCCCTAGGGAGGCGCCCAGGTGGCATCCTAACTAGGTGCCCAACCACCTCAACTGGCTCCTTTCGACGCGAAGGAGGAGCGGCTCAACTCCGAGTCCCTCCCTGATGACCGAACTTCTCACCTTATCCCTAAGGGAGACACCAGCCACCCTGCGGAGAAAACTCATCTCGGCCGCTTGTATCCGCGATCTCGTTCTTTCGGTCATGACCCATCCTTCATGACCATAGGTGAGGGTAGGAACGAAAATGGCCCGGTAGACAGAGAGCTTTGCCTTCTGGCTCAGCTCCCTTTTCGTCACAACGGTGCGGTATATTTTTTTAATGTTTTATAATATTATTTTGTAGAATATTTTAGGCCCTCAGAGACAGGCTCGCCACTGGTAAAAATCTCTCATACACACATGTGAAACGCTCTCACACACACAACAGCGTTGCAGTCGGGAAGAAAAGCAATGTGGAGCGAGAGAGCGAGAGAGCAAGAGAGAGAGAGAGCACACCTTTATCTATTTAATAAAGTTGTAAAAACTAAAGTAAGAAATCATTCCAATGTGTACTATAGGACAGTATAAAGTTTAAAAGGGGAGGGATTAGTCAAATATGCATAAATAAAAAGAAATAATGCTAACTAGGTAACATAAGATAAGAATAAACAAGTTTAAATGATTTGTTGTGATCATATTCTACAGATGTTTGGATTATTGAAAAGTATACAGCTCCCTTTCATCTGAGTGTTGAGAGCTGTATCCATAAATTCATGTTGGGCTCAAAGTAGGGCTGCTCGATTATGGCAAAAATCATAATCTCGATTATTTGGGTCAATAATTGATATCACGATTTAAAAAAACGATTAACCATTTACTTTGAAAACATCAATTTATTGAAGAAAATCATTTGAAAAGTATGTTTTTAACAGTTGATTACCCTGAACTTTAAGTATAATTCAACTGAAAAACCTATTTTAAAAAAATATAATCGTTTTATTTCGATTATGTTGTTTTCATAATCGTTGCAAGCCAAAATCGTAATTGCGATTAAAATACGATTTAATTGAGCAGCCCTAGCTCAAAGTGCACCAGATTGATGCATTTAACTTCAACATTTAAAAAAAATCTTCCTGGGGGTGCATGCCCCCGGACCCTGCCTAGAGGATGGGATGTCCACCACCAAATAAAGCAGGTTAAAATAATTAAATTGCATATATTTTATTTTAGTAAACACTGAAAACGGGTCCCACAGACCCAAACAGCACACAAAGGTTAAAGGTAGCATATAATAATGTTAAAATGTGCTAAATATATACACTGCAAAAAAACAAAAAAGAGGAGTAAAAGTAGCTCACGACTTGTTTTATTTTTTGAAAGTAGCTCTCATCCTAAAAAAGGTTGGAGACCCCTGTTATAGAACGATACATTTGACAATTTTAAGCTTGGCCTACCATTTTATTGGAGCGATGAGGAACAGGTGGGGCTTGAAAAGGCCCACCTGTTCAAAGTGGGGAATGACAGAAAAAGTTCGAGAACCACTGATATAAGGTAAGTATAAGTAGTGTACTTCAATATAGAGCAATTATTGTATAATGGCCCATTAAGGAGGAGATTGATTTTATGTTAGTCTGTTGTCCACGATTTGTCTTTCTTTCTGTTAAGAAGATGGTGTGTGTAGTGGCACTGAGGGTGACATATTGGCCTCTTTGGTGTGACCTTTGTTTGCTACGAAAAAGGTTGCTTTATTAACAGCAGTCTTCAAACCTCAAAGAAGCACTTTTGGCCTTAGTGGTGCAAGTTTTGTTCTAAGCGTTTTGATTTAGTAGTGTGTCTTCCTACTTTTAACCGACACTTAAATGTTTTATTTGCCACAACAAGTGAGGCTCTTAACTGCCAACTAAGATTACTCTGACAAAGACTAAACAGGACATCATTCAAGTACAAAAGCAGAATTCTGGTAAGCTGGCAAGAGTTTCTCATCATGGTGAAATGTACAGAAAACATTGGCTACCTCAAAGGTATGAAAACATAGTCTACATTTAAAGCCATGTGTACAATTTACTATGGAAAACCATTGGAATTATTTGGTTTAATCAAGTTCCTGTTGAAGTTTCTATAATTGTCATAACAGGGTTATTTCATGACAAAGTTCAATCTGTAAAATGTTGTAACTGTAGTCTTTCTAATTTGTTGCTTTGTGGCAGGGAATACATTATCATGGGGGTAGTCCTAATTAGTGTCAAGATGCAAAACAAGTTTAATATCACATTTGATAGTGTGTTTTTGTTGTTGCCAATATAAGGTTAAATGTTGTACCACTATGATGAATTACCATATACTGTATATTAGAATGTGTTAATACCAACTGCATAGCTTCTCTCTCTTTAGGTCATCAATAGCAGATACTCAAGGGTCAGAGTCGTGTTTACTGTGATCTTGCTTTTATACTTAATTCTCTACTCATCATCTTTATAGCACTCTTAACCCCTGCTTCTTTCTTTTGCCTCCTCTTACATTTGCTGTAATGTAGTGAATTGAAAATGCAACAATATAATAAGCTTTTACTGTTTTATACCTTACTCTCCCATTATCTATTTGAATTTTTCTAGCAAGTTAGCAGTTGTTTCAGCAAGTCTTGCCACTTATCTTTCCTAACACCCCTTTTTCCTGATTTCATATATAAGGTTATCATTCAATAACTTGTGGAATCAGTTACAAGAATTCTAGGACACATTTTTAAAGTGTGTGAGGTTTACAGTACGTCATGTGACAGACAGTATGTCATGTGACAGGCAACATGCTGTGAGTGTCATTTCAACACATCCGCTCACTTGCGTCAGACCTGACATACAAACCCACAGAGAGCCTAGCTGCTGACACAGTAGCCTCTACAGTACGGATGGGCTTTGGCATCCGCTGAACACTGTCCCTGAACAGTGATTGTCCAATCATAGCATAGCAACCGTAACTAAGCACGGCAGGCCTGTCAAGCTTTGATTTTGCTGAAGCAGTGTGCATGGTGCTGTAAAAGGAGTAATACTTGTCATTTTCAGAGTTTATATTTGTATGCAACACTTGGATGCTATTTTATAAACAAACTCCAAAGCCACACCTGCGTGACGCCTCGGACTGAGAGTCAGGAGGAGCTCTCCTGCTGTTTGTGCGATATCCGCCGGAAATATCTAGCAAGATCTCATGTCAGCTCAGTACACTGTTCCCTATCCAGCCTGTGTCACAGGAATGTGGCAGACAGACAGATAGATGGCTATAGACAGACAGGCAGCCTAAAAGACAGATATGCACGCTTAAAAGAATGTACAAAGCCAAGCAGATGCATTTTTAAGTCAAAGACCAGCCTATATCAGCGTTTTATGGTAAAATCTGGTCCAACCCATCTGTCATCTCATCCTTATCTCACCTTTTACCTCATTCTGTCTGTCTGTATTTGGAAAGATGACGCTGACAATCTGAATCTGCCAACTTCTGTACCCATGACTTCAATTTCTTATGTTGGTTCTTTCCTTTCCTTTCCTTTGCTCCTCTCAAATTGCCCCGTCACTCTTGCCTCACTGTGGTGCATTATTCAGAGGGATCATTAATCACTCCGGCTGCCCCGCCTGTCACTCCATCAGAGCACACGGCTGTTCCTGATGCACATGCACACATTTGATACACACAATAGCACCGGTTCCACAGGGGGAGTTAGTCCCATCAATGTATGTGTATAAGGCCCTTAGAGTGAGACATGAGGGTAGCCTTGGAGTGACAAAAGGCTGTTTTCCTTCGGGGAGGATATAACCAGGGTTTCAGGACCTGTCACACCGTGTGATACATAAATGGCTTTAGCGGCTCACATTTTCTGCACTAGCAGTTGGTCATGTGTTTGCACCTGTCTTACAGCATGGTGGTTTCTTGTGTAGCTTGGGAGTAACTATACAAAATAAAAGCAACAGCTTAATGTTTGAGCATATTCAATATTATAAAACTTGTATGAGGTGGAGCAGCAGGACACCGTTTCACAGAAAAGGAAGAACAGAACAGGACATGCTATGAAAGAGATAATACTAGATGAGTCATTGCTAACTCACTGAACTACAAAAATACAGTCAAATACAGAGAAAGGAATAAGGACTGGGGATACAGAAGAAATATAGAGAGAGGAAAGGTGAACACAGAGGTGGTGAGTGAAAGAATGATGGAGGTAAACAAGTGGTGGGATGTCGACAGGAAGCAGGAAATAAAGACAGGAGGAAGTAAGACAAAGAGAGTGAGATTTTAGTCACTATTCCACTTTTTTTTTCCTCACTATTCCACTTTTTTTCCTCTCATCTTTTTAAAACTAGTTTTCTTTTTGTATTACTTTTAACATAGTATATTTTAATATTGTTTTAATATTGTCTGCTTATCTGTATTATTGTGTTGCATTGTTGGAGAAGCCTGTGACCTAAGATTTTCAACGACATAATTACTAGCTATGTTAGTTTGACAATAAAGAACCTTGAACCTTGAGAGACGGGAAGAGGTACAGGGAAAACCAAAGCTTATTTCCGCCCAACTCAAATGCCAAGCCTGAGAGGGTGGAATCTTAAGCAACCATACATTTCCCCTGATGCTTTGCTAGGCCTGCCGCTGTATGTATACGAATGGGAGCTTGTAGTCCTATGTGATGGGATATGGCACAGATCCCAACAAGAACAAGAAATCATCAGGTTCAGAGACCACCGTATGTGTGAGCTAGGGACAGTTTCATTCCACACAAACTCACACATTCAGGAAATAAGATTTTGCTTCCTGCCTGAGAGGCTGAAGATGATGCAGGTTATGAGGGAGGAGAACTTGCAATCGCTCTGCATTATAATGAAGTCTGCAATATTATGGAAATGGAATATGCCATGTACAAAATACCTATGGGAATGCAAATGTACTTGTGCACTTACAGTGTGAATGAAGTCTGAATGACATGGGCAGATGCTCCTGTGAGTGTTGAGCACATGCATGCATGCACATGATACAGACTCATCAGGGCATACATCTGTGCAGACATCTCAACTCAAAACACACTCCAATGCTTTGTAGATGATTTGTAAGTGCTTTTATTTCATAGGATTTTGGTTTTATTTGTATATTATTTCCCCTTTGTTATATTTCAATTGAAGCATTTTATTTAATTCAAAGCACTTGGTAATTGTTATTTGGAAAGGTACAATACAAATGCAGATTTTTATTAACACTGCTATGCCTGAATGAGAAGCTACTCGTGCTCACTTGAAAAGGTGCAGTTAATCAGGAGTTTTGCAAAGACGGATGGAGAGATGAGAGAAAGGAAGGAGAGAGGAAGGAATGGATGGGATGAGACTGTTCTCGCTCCAGCGTTATCGCCATGGAGCTGAAAAGTGCTGTCAATTACTGTGAAGTGTTTCGCTGCACAGTCTTCGCCCAAACCCACACATAGTGCATTTATTAAGTGCTTGTGTTGGTTCAGATGCTTTTTGCTTTATGTCTCCAATTCGAATAAACATGATGGTCCACATGGCAAAGGGAAAGAGAGAAAGAGAGACCAGCTGCTGACCAGCTCCACCACACAAAGCGGGGGTGACATTGCTGAACACCCTGATGTTGCAGAGTGGGAATAAGCCTCAGGGCTGCCCAGAACTATATAGAAACCCATTACTTACAGCTGAAAACCACCCAGGTCTCTCTCATTCATACAGCGCTCCCGCCCACCAGCCAGCAGCCAGCTCAGCCAGCTCCCTGTATAATGGTCGGCTGGAAGCAGAGCATCACCTCTTCCTTTCTGTGAAACATATTACCTAGCTCTCTGTGGCCAGAAAGGGTGAGCTCATCCTAAATTACATGTGGATAAAAAAGGCATAAGGAAAGAGAATGATACGGAGTGAAATATTCTCCACTGAGAAAAGAAAAGGGGAAAAAAGTAAAAGGGATGGAGAGAATAAGGGATGGAGAGAGAGATTCCTCTGAAAAATGAGGTTGCAGAAAGCTTTTTACGTGCAGGAAAGGGTGGCCAGGCAATTTCCAAATGTCTGAGACTTCTCATTTGCCGGGCTGCAAAGCCACTTTATATGGTGGCAAATGTTAAACTTGTTCTGGGCACATCAAGGTCCCCTTGGCCGGCTGCATGTCGTCCCCCGGAATATGAATGTGGCTTGAGATGAGGGTACAGGAATAAAATTGTTTCGACACCTCGTACACTAGAGTTTAAAAAGTCAGTGTATATCTTTAAGGTTCACACTGACAAAAGGCTGTCTTATTCCGCACATATGTGTATGGAGATTTGGATGAAGGTAACATTTGAGAATGATTCACTGTTCAGTCTCAGTGCTGCATGCTTTTGACTGGATAAATGTTAGAGCGTGCAATCATTGTACTTATCAATTCTTTCAATTAACAAATTCATTTTTTGTGAATTTAATCTACGAATGGTTTAAAAAGCGACAAATACTCAATACAGGTTCCCAAAGTCCAAGGTAACGTGTTCAGATTGTTTCATTTCAACCCAATATCCCAAACCTGACAAAGAAAAAATCGTCAATTTTTTTCAATATTGTTTGAGATTTTTAACATTAAAACATGTTGTCAATTTCCTATTTCCACTACTCAATTCAAAAGAGTGAACTCACCTGTGACCTCCACAATTCAACATTTAAAAACCTTTGTAAACTTTCAATGACTAAAAATGCTGTCTTCCTTTTTAAATTGGAACGCAGGACGTGTTTGCACTCCTGCGTTCCAATTAAATAAAAGTTGCTGTAAAAAAATCATGTAAATGATAATAAATGGTATAAAGACAGAATCCTGTACAGGGACTATCACACATAATTGGCTAAACTCAGCTCACCCGTAAAAGGTGCACTGATGCAATTACAAGGGGCGTGACAACTGGAAGATATAATGGTACGGTCTGTATTGTGGTTTGTCCTAATCAATATTTTTCACACATAGCAAGACCACACACAGGCCATAAGTCACACAACGCAGCATGAAGACATTACATGATGATCTCCTCTGTGACCGCCCCTGGCCACTCAACACAAGACCCCTCACATCACCACACACACTCCAACATAAACCATTTACAGATGTACACATTTGTGGTAAAAGGATACTATCCATTTTTTCAGGAGGTCTGGGTGCAGGACATATTTTCTGGGATAGCTGCCAGGTTTTTCCTCTCTTCATTTCCCTCTCACTCTTATTCTCTCCATTGTTTCTTTTCTCTGTCGCTCTGCTCCAGTCTGTTTGAATCTCTGCATTTCCACTATCTCCCTTTGCTTTACTGTCTGGCAGGATCCAGGGACGCATAGGGTACCGTAAATCTTTGCTGCGAGGACTCCTCCGTTAATCAAAGTCGGTGGTGCGGGGACATTGAATCATGCAGGGGCAAAGGCCTGGGAGCCGGTCAGTAAAGCGTCACTATCAGCCCCGCACCAGATCCCCCATCAGAATAAATAGAGTGGCAGCCTATAGATCAGCGGGATCGTACCATATGTGTAGTGTCACAAGTGTAATCGAGCTTGGCTCTTGACCTGCAAGCACACAGGCGTGTTGTTTTTGTAGCAGTACAGAGAGGGTCGAGGGATAAATCAATACTACAGTTCATTGTCTCTCAGTGGTACTTATCACATCATACTTATCATATGCTTAACACCATTTACTAATTGGTAAAAAGTGCAGAGTAGGCCTACAGCTAAGGCTTTTTCTTTTTTGCAGAGCGTACTGTATATATATGGAAAATGCAATGGTAATCTAATAATTGTTACATCCTTTAACAACATTTTTTAATCCATCATATAGTTGAGATATTTTATTTCAAGGTGGTGGATTGGCAAAACTCATTGCCATCTCTAGAGCCATGATGGATTCAAGAACTAGAGCAAAAAGTGTAACTATTTATCACAGCCAGCTCTGCTTTGTGAAGTCACAAGGCCATGTAATAAGAACATCATGCATGGGTTAAAGAAAGGAATTTCTTCCTTTCCCATTCCTGCAAATGCCCTCAAACTACTCCCTTCATCACTCCATTCCGAGACACCAAACTAATATACAAAGAGATGAGCGCTGCCTGTCTTTCAGAGAACTCGTCCAATCTACCCTTTTGTTTTCACCAATTAGGTTAAGAGGCCTGAATGACGAGTGAGGATGGACTGGAGGGTCAAAAAAGAGAGATGGACAGTACGTAGAAAACTAGAGAGATATGCATTTATACTGTCGATACCTACAGAAAAGTGTTGGGGAAATATTTTCCAAGGCCCATAACTTTGACCCAGTGTATCAGTTCAAACTGTCCTGACTGAGCACACGCACCTGTAACCTTGGCTACTGAGCTCTCAGTGTTTTGTCTCCCTGTTCCTGCCTGTTGGCGTCAGCTGATAGAGGTGTTATGATTCTATCTTGTTATTCACAATGTTGATTATTCTCTCTGAACTAGCTAAATACACAGGTCTGGGGTAGAGTTCTTCAGAATTGACGTGGCAACTCTACCGTGAAGTCAGAACCTCTGGCTCTTGGACTTGTTTTGTGAATTCTCCGGCCGAAGCTCCTAAATAAACCATCAGTGTTTGACAGCAGAGCTCCAGCTCTCCCCGT
Source organism: Gymnodraco acuticeps (assembly GCF_902827175.1). NCBI lineage: Eukaryota > Metazoa > Chordata > Actinopteri > Perciformes > Bathydraconidae > Gymnodraco > Gymnodraco acuticeps. The sequence goes on along the minus strand of NW_022990082.1, from coordinate 1,801,332 downwards.
GTCTCCTTCCTGAGTCGGTGACTCCCACTGCATTGCTACACAGAAGTTTCTCCCACAAAAAAGTATAGTGTGTGCGTGTGTGTGTGTGTGTGTGTGTGTGTGTGTGTGTGTGTGTGTGTGTGTGTGTGTGTGTGTGTGTGTGTGTGTGTGTGTGTGTGTGTGTGTGTGTGTGTGCGTGTGTGTGTGTGTGTGTGTGTGTCTGTTTTGTATTTCTGTTTCCTCTCCCGTCCAAAATCCCTGTTCCAATCTGTTCCAAATTCAATCCAATACACTTATATTGTTCATTACATCATCTCACAAATCACTACACACTGAGAAGCATATGTGGCCTCAATGTGAGAAAAGTAAAGACAGTTAACTGAAAGATTATGAAAAAACAAACATAAGTGTGTTTCTTTGATGAATTATCTGTAACCACTTTATCTGCACTAAAAAGTACATCATAATGCTACAGCTCTGCTTATTATTTTTTTAGAATACTACTATTCAACAACTATTGGCTTCGCCATACAATCAAAATAATAAATTGGTTAATGTATGGTAGTCAGATGCGACTGGATTTCAAGGCTGGAAAGGAAGATAGGAGATGTTTCTTAGTTTAGAAATGAGCTAAGGAGTAGAGTTCTGATTTAACAGGTAGAGACAGACAAAGAGAAAGAGGAGAGACGGTGAGATGTGTGATTACACCTTGATGCCTCAGCTCGGACAGAAAGTACCAGCTTGTGGATATGAGGGAATGGAAAGGAACTGCAATTTGGGGAGGGTAAAATGGCAGAACAACTGATGAGAGAGAAAGACGAGCACAATGAATAAATTAGGAGGAAATAGGAGTTGGAGGGCACTGCAGCCGGGGAGAAAAGAAAAAAACACATTTTGACAGAGGTGTAAGAATAGATAGAGCATGAAGTAGAAAGACACTGGGCTGTGATAACTGCGAGAACGAAAGAGGAAGAAAATGAAACGCTCAAAAGCAACACAAAAAGAAACACTGGGGGGAAGGCAAGCACGACAATAGTGGCAGCAGCTTCAGTTTGTTCTGTGCTTAATACATAATCACACTTAGAATGGCTAATGAGTCATGAATGTCTGCAGATGTTTTTAGTATCGTGTTAGGAGCGGCAAAACAGAGAGTGTGCATCTGAAGTGTAAATAAGGAGGGGGAGGAAGGTGTGAGATGCTGTGAGTGCAGCCATAGGGCATGCAGAGAAGAGGAACGACTGTGGAGAGAGTTAACACAACTCGGGGAAAAAGAAGATAAAAGATATTGAGGAGTGGGGAGGAGTGAGGATTCTGGCTATTTACAGCTTTATTGCTAAGAGAGGCTTAGTGCGGGCAAGATTCCTTGGTAAGATTGAGACAGACTGGGATCCCCTAGGTTTATCGATTCTTAGGTACACTCATTTGGGAGAATAAGAATAGATGAGACCTGCCCAGGGCCAAGGTTTATTTACTTATTCACCTGGTGCCTGCTCCGGCCTTGGCCCTATCCATCTGAGAATAAAGGGCTACCTGCTGGGGCCAAGCGGCTCTCAATGTACAGGCAAGGCAACTCATTTGTGTGGAGAGAAAGGGGGAGAGATACTAAGCATGCAGCAGGCCACCTACACTGTGCACACACGCACCATAAATCAAGAGGAGGCAGCCAACACAAATTGACATTTCACAGAGGGGCGTAGTTGCATTTGATGTGCACTTGATTGTTAGTTTTAGGCTGTTTTTGCAATTTCATTATGAGTCAGTCAGACTGCTACCAGAGGGATCAATCTGAATGTGCTTTACTCCCTACCGCATGTTTAGTCTTAAATAGTTTGAGGTTTTTAATCAACAATGAGGATATCCAGAGGCTTCTTCTCACTTTGACATCTTTTGACACTTTGAAAGACTATTACTTGTCTAGGAAAAGTGAGGTAGTTGGGTTTTTTATACTTTGGTTTTTCAATGGATTAACTGATTTGACATAACATGTAAATTGGTGCGATTTACTGATGCTGGTAGCTAATTTCCCATGTTTCATTCTTTATGCTAAACTAAGGTTAACAGCTTAATTCATGTATAAAAACATCAAAGTGGTTTCAATCACCACCTTCATCTCTCCGCCACGAAGCAAATTTCAAAAATGTTGAACTATTGCTTTAAGCCTCTGGTGACTTAAGGCAAATAAACCAAAAAGCCCCAAATAGTGTCTTAACTCATCTCTAATGAAGGTTTTCCTTCAATAATATTTCTGGTATCTCACAGCCAGACAGTGCGTTTCCGCCCGTATTGCTATCTCTCAGCCCTCCCGATCCTCCCCTTGTCGCCGCCCCAATCTTGTAAGCTACACAGAATTCCTGATAATTGGATTTAAACGGCGGCATAACATAATTAGCGACAAACCTCAGAATCAATCTCAGGCATAGCGTTCATCTCTCTCTGGCCTGGCAGGTCTCAATGGGGGTGCGACAGGAAAATGCATCATATTGGTTTAACACAGTTTGAAGCTTTTTGTGCGCCTGCGTGAGTGCAAAGGTGTGACTCGGGAAGCACATTTCCATGAATCTGCATTTAAGTTTGGGTGCACTAAAGTGAATGAAATGTATGTTTGCTTTGTGATCTGGACACAAATGTGTGTGTGTGTGTGTGTGTGTGTGTGTGTGTGTGTGTGTGTGTGTGTGTGTGTGGGGGTGTGTGTGTGTGTGTGTGTGTGTGTGTGTGTGTGTGGGCAGTGATGAGACGAGCTGCTCATGACTGAACCAGATGTAGTAGGGCATTGATACTCCCCTTCCCCCATCCCTTGAGACGGTAACAAAGAGGCCAGACTACATCAGGCAGGCCTTTGATCCGCCCAACTCTATCGTGGTTCCTATCAGTAATTCACAACCCTCAAATCTCATGGAGGCTTCCTGCATGAAGTCTCCATGTGCTCTGATATAAGGCCTTCGTATTTAATGTACAATGTTGTGAAGGAAATGTGGAGCATTGACGATGATGAGATATATGATGATATACTAGAGGTGTTTATTTCAAATTAATCACCATCCATCCTCAAGCACAGCCATTCTCAGTCCTTAAACATGGCCTGCAGTGAGCTCCTTTATCTAAATGTGAGTCTTTTTGCCAAAAACTCAAATCTTTGTGAAAACAACACATTTATCATCACTGTCTACAACTTTCTATCTCCTTTACCTCGTCTCCCAGATAACACCAGCCAGTGACAATCTTATTATCAGTTTTTGGCACACAGCGTTGAATGTCTATGTTATGTGACTATGTTCGGGAGAGAAAAACTTGACCCTGTGATAAATGCGTCCCAAGACCTTTTTTAATGATGCCTAACATCAAATATCAAAAGTTGCAGATGTCTAATGTTTGAATATTTCAATTAAAGTACATGGTTAGATAGGAATTAGCTCAAGGGTTAGGGTTAAATTACTTAACCCTCCTATTATCTTCATTTCCCCCCCCTTACTTTGGTGTTCACAGTCAAATTTGACCGGTCCTGTTTTAACTGCTATTACATTAACACAAAAACCATTAATCATCACCACATTTCATTTAACACCCTTTCAAACTGTAAATATTGTATCAGACTACTGGTATACATGAACAACTGCAGTAAATATACAAAGAACAGACACTGAACATGTATTGCGTGTGCCAGGTGTGATTCACATGGGGGGATGGGCACATAAGGGGGGGAAACACATCTAGTGTGTGCGTGTGTGTGTGTGTGTGTGTGTGTGTGTGTGTGTGTGTGTGTGTGTGTGTGTGTGTGTGTGTGTGTGTGTGTGTGTGTGTGTGTGTGTGTGTGTGTTTTATCTGATCCGGATGGTTACTAATTCCTTTTCCTTATGGCGGTCATTTTTGACCAGGAACACCATGGGTGTTACAAAGTTGACTAAACCATCCAAAATTCAATCAAAGTGGTGATCAGCAATTGTATATGTTCAAATGTCTACTAGGATATCATAAAGTCTTAATGCAATCGAATATAACAAAAAAGTTATAATTGATGAAAGTAGTAAATCGGTCAGATTTCACCCGAAGACAACAGGAGGGTTAAAGGGGCCCCATGATGCACATTTTCAGGTTCATATTTGTATTTTGTGCCTCTACTGTGACATGTTTACACGCTTTAATGTTCAAAAAGCTCTTTATTTTTCTCATACTGCCTGTGCTGCAGCACCTCTTTTCACCCTCTGTCTGAAACCAGAGCCCACTCTGCTCTGATTGGTCATCTAATAGAACATAGTTACATAGTAATATCACTATGTTACAAAAGTAAACAAAGGAGTCCAATCAAGGCATTTCAGGCAGAGTGGGAGAGAAAATCTCTCTCTCGAGGGAACTTTGGGATTTTAGCCTCTGCAAACCATTTACATGCACAAAAACCTATATAACACACTAAAGAAAATAGTAAAAACCCATACAATAGTGCCCCTTATAGGGCTCATACTACATGCAACATCTTAAGGGTTTTGGGCAAAGCAGACCCCCGTATCCGCACAATTTCCCATGTGGCCTTATCGACTGAGTTAATGTATTGAAACAAATTACTACCTGCTGCTTCAAAACTTGTCCAGGGAAAATTAGTGACAGCCATAAAGTGCTTATTCATCTCCACGGAATCAGCCTTCAGAAGTAAAGGCAGGGAGTAAATGTAGGAGCTCCAACCTGAATTTAAAGTGATAAAGTGATTTAGTTTCTACTGCTGCTTTATTGGAACCAAATTAACCTGCTTTACAGAGGAGAACGGTGTTAGCCGCCTGCAAATTTGATCACATTTATTATATTTCGTCTTGCTTTAGAGAATACAAAGGGAGACTTTATAATTTTACTCTGGGAGTTGACTACATGAGAATGATTTCACCATCGCAGCGCTAAACCCATTCACACAGGCAAGCTGTTTCTTCTTGAAGAGTCAACAGTGTGTTTTCCCAACAAAACTTCACACCATATGATAAACACACACGCAGATAGAAGTGCACATCTGATGGGTTCCTCAGTTATAACAATTAAAACCAAACAAATAAAAAAGATTTATTGTAAATTATAGTCACTCATTTTTAATTCAGCCATTCAGACAAAAATGAAGCTTGTTTGATAGAAGCTTAATGGACCCGATTGTTGTTGAACAGTATTGTTGTTGGAGTGTAAAGCTATTAGCCATTACACATGACACTGAGGGCTTGATGTATGACAGGCTAAGTGTTTTGAACCAACTGGCTCATGGCGGCATGAATCTTCCTGAAGGCTGGTGATTATTAACGACAGTGGCAGCGCGGAGCAGCCACCTTCAATCACACTGCAGGTAAATCCTGGAAGAAACACGGAGGCAGAGAAGGGCCCTTTAATTCCTTTTTTGCCGGGAATTAATCAGCCACGTTTCTAATTTCTCACACCACCGATGTGAATGCCTTTCCTGTGTGATACTCTAAATAAGAGATTAGACGGCACATATGCACGCACACGCCTTTGAACTGATGACAAACGAGGACGCAGCCGCTCATTTGAATATCAGAGAGAAAGAGTGCTAGCGTGCCAAAATAACCTCCTCCAGCCTGTACAGTAATTACTCTGGAACACAAGAGGAACACACGCTTCATGTAGCGAAGCGTCAGAGGAGGCAGGTTTGAAGATAAATAGAGCTGAAGGTGAAGTAGCTCTAGGAGCATTGTGACAGGTAGGAGGAGCAGAAAACAGAGGCAGAAAGTGGATTAAAAAAGGAACAGAAGAGAAGTTAACAACATTGGGGCTGATTTAGAGGAGAGCCAGTGAGCTCAAAACATCACCATCTTTCTCTTCTTTATAGGACAGAGATGCAGGGCAGCTCCTCGGACCATCTGTAACATGTAATTGTACAAAATGGCCGTAGATGAAAAGCAGCAATTTCTCTGGATGACGCTCTACAGATTGGATAGTTTAGGTATCTGTAAAAATGTACAGAAATGTCTCTCTTTCATAATCATGTTTCTGGCTTTATTTGCATTATTCTTTATTCCTGCCTTCTAGTGTGCATCTCTTGTGAAGTATTTAAAGGGTTAGTGTACTGTCTGTCCAGTTTGCATCACCCAACATCCCGTTGTTGTGTGTTGTTGCCTTCAAAGATGTATCTGTATTTGGGGTTGCCATTCAGACAATATCCACAAATACCTCCTCCTTTTGGGGTGCCTAAGCTTTAATATGCTACTTGTCCCTTTGCTTGGAAAATCAATCAATTGGCTGACCATAAGTGGTAACTTATCAAGAATGTGTTAAAAAACTAAAAATGATGTGAAAAATGTGAACAAACTGCAAAGACATGGTTTTCTGGTGAGAACATTGTTCATAATAAATCATACTGTAAAGACATTTGGCATCCTATGTCTCTCTAGCAAACAGAAGGCTTTTAAAAGAGGATCTTTCAAGTATGTCATTTGTTTTACAAATACTTTTCTTCCAATTCAGGCTGTTTACTTGAAATTGGACCTACAGAAAAAATATGACAAACTATATTGATGTATGTAGGAGTGAAACAAAAATGCATTTCCATCAGCATCATTGTGAAATTCTTTGGGCAGATGACCATTCCCATTACCTCCTCTCATGACACGTTATATACGGTTATTAATGTGGATCTACTAGTTTCAGCTTTTTTTTTATCTTTACCTTCTTATTTCCACATTTCACTCTTCTTCTCTCTCCTCAACCCCTCTTTATCTCTCTCTCTCCTATTTCCGGCCAATTCCCATTCTCTGTGGGAGCACTGATGAGAGACTTTGCAGTGAAGGTCTCACTCCAGGGGCCTGGGAGAATTTCTTCACACACACACACACACACACACACACACACACACACACACACACACACACACACACACACAACACACACACACACACACACACACACACACACACACACACACACACACACACACCACACACACACACACACACACACACACACACACACACACACACACACACACACACACACACACACACCACACACACACACACACACACACACACACACACACACACACACACACACACACACACAAACTATAGTGAGAATGGACTGTATGATAAACACATCTCACCGTCTTGCAGTAGTCTTACTTGTTGTTTAGCTTATCAATAATAAATTGAACAGTTTTAAACAAGAGTTGACAGCTTTCTGCCTCCCTCCTCTCTCCCTGCCGCACACTCTTCTCTTTGCGACTCTGCAGGTGACAGCTCTCGCTTCCAACTCAACACTTAATGACTAAATTGGAGCGATTAATTACCCTGATCGGTGATGTTAACCTCCACCTCTGCCACCTGGTCTCTTGCCGATGCAAACAAAGCCGCTGATGAATACCGTAGCCTTGCCCCTGCTTGCCATTTATTCTTAAAACAGCAGCAGTATTAAAAGGCACTGTTTACCCTAACATAATGACAACTACTTTGAATAACACAAATGGGAAGACATAATGTAAACAAAGGGAGGAAGTTTCACTTGAGGCCAGGAAAAGGCTAGTCACTGTGACCTTTTTACCTGTACTGGACTATGGTGATCTGATCTATATGAATGCACCTGCCCATTACCTGATCAAGTTACTGTAGATGCCGCCTATCACAGTGCACTGAGATTTGTGACAAATTGTAAAGTATTAACCCATCACTGTACCCTGTATGCAAGGGCAGGTTTGCTTTCACTAACTGTACGGAGGCTCAGTCACCGGTACCTTTTTATATACAAAGCCATGTTAGGGAAACTTCCATCTTATATCTGCTCCCTGATCTCACGGCGAATTGTAAGTGGCTACTGCCTGAGATCGAATGCTGTGGTTTTATTAAATGTGCCAACTGCTAGGACTGTCTTAGGGAAGACAGCTTTTAGATGTGCAGCTCCTCTGTCTTGGAACAGTCTGCAAAAGGAATGGAAGCTGAGCAATTTGGTTCCACTAAATATTTTTAAAGCAAAGATAGATGCTATCCAATCAGAAACTGTTGGAACCTGTAAATGTTACTAGCTATGTAAACTGTAGTCGCTGTAAATATGCTGTATGATGTCCTTTTTTTCCTGTTATGTTTATATGTATTCATGTGGAACCTACTTGCAATGGGATTCACCTGCATAAATAAAGGTTTGAAATTAAATGAAGTTCAGATTAGCCTTGAGTAAGAGATAAAACAGAGAGATATGCATGATTGAATAGATGTGGATCAGCCTTGAATTGTACAGGCTACAATAACCTCTCCTCGTCTCTCCTCTCCACTGACCTCACTCCTGGCTCATCGCCCTTCATCTCGCATGCACCTGCAGCACTTTGTCAGGCTGCTTTGGCTAATTACACATCTCATCACAACCACATACAGCCAGAGGCTCTCAGTAGTCCTCATGCATTACTACTGTAGTGGGACTTTACAGGCACGATCTGAGCCTGACGGAGAAGTCACGCGTCGAATAAGAGGTCCCAGCGCAACAGCTGAGGCAAATTACAGACATGGACTGTAATTACCTCCAGGAAAAACAACCCGCTTCTCATATTTCACAGCCAATGATGGGTTTAATATCGGGATGATATTTGTGAATGTTTATCAGTGCAGCCTGCTCTCTCCATCGGCTCATACCTGGTAACCTACTGTTGCCCATCAAGCGCTGATGGATGCTGTCCTGTCAGCGCAGCCAACTGTTCAAGCAATGGCTGCCTCTCTTCCCTCCATGCCCTCTCTCTCCCCAGATGCAGCACTGGCAGCCCAGGGACACATTTTGATTTTATGAGCTGCTTCGCACATGTTGAATTGATTTCTGTTAGGCTGACGTTGTAAAATATCTACTTTGGACTGGTTAAACATCTTGAAAAGACCAAACAGCAAGTTTAACACCCTTTGAATTTGCATTTCTAAAGCATGTTCTCTCTTTTCTTTCCTCTGCTTTGACTGTTCTGACCCAACAGTTGGTGGATAAATGAATTGGCTGGAAGAAAAGAGGATCTCAAAGGCAGAGCCCAAAGGAGTGAAGGATGCATTGACGAAAAGAATCACAGAGACATATTTTTCGGCCTGTGGTGTGGGTAATGTGTTCCTGATAGCAGTTCAATCTCAGTCTGCAGACTCTTGACGCATAATAAGTAACATCTAACCAGAAAGAGGCAGGAAGCAGTTTGGAAAAAGTGTCACAATGTTGAGAGACACAAATTAAAGTATGTGACAATAATTGCTATTTCAACAAGACTGCGATTTATTAAAAAGGTAATTCAAGATTTTGGCAGACTTTTTCGCTTGTATTTCTGAGTCAGATGAGGAAGTTGATGTTGTATCCATCCATTAAATACAAAACAATAACTTTATACTCTCTATTCAAGGAGCAGAGAGAGCATTATGTGTTCCTTTTATTACAAATCTTGTTTTTATTCCTAATTTCACCTGCTTTCCAGTTCATGCCAACTCAAAACCTACTCCTCCAACTATTCTGTGCGGCTCTCATCTCCCTGAATACAACTTGCAGGCAACTTTCAATATCTATCTAATTTTTAATATTAAAAAGATGTTGCAGATAGGGGTCGGTCATTTTGTTTCTGAGAATATGTTTCCCCCTAGCCACTGTGACAGCTACAAGACCCAATACCTACTATCACCTGACAAGAGAGGAAGAGGAGGTACAGTTCCTGCATGTGGGGCAAAGGAAATGCTACTTCTCTGAGGAATAAACACAGAGGGAAAATGGTGTGACCGGTGGTGCGAAGTGTTCTGGTGCAGTGTGTCCGCACAAAATAATACAGGTATACGTCTTGACATGTGAGATGGCATCAGTGTGTTTGAAAGTGTGGGATGAAAGACATGAGATTGGGAGTTATGGAAAAAAAATTTAAAGAGTTATTTATAAGAAATTAAAGCTTTTGTTTACAGTGTCTTGTTACTGTTTTGTTGCAGACTCCCCCCTCCGATGTGAAAGAGACTTAAACAAAGAAACAAGAAGTATTAAGACAAAAGCTTAGAACACAAGCTTCCCATGTTAATGCTTAGAGCTCCTTAGATGCTCATTTTTTGCGTATGTTTTGTATAATTAATGACAATGAACAAAAAAAGCCAGGCTGCTCTGATATAATGAGTCGCAGAAGAAGGTAGCTGCACACCGAGGCTAAATCCAGACCAAGATAGATTTAAATATTACCTGAGGACAAAACACAGCATCACAAAAGCCACAAAGCACTGAAGTGTGAACAGTCTTAAGAATTCTCTTAAAGGTCAGCTATCATGCTATTTTTAGGCAATAGCATAGGTCTCTGATATATAAAAATATATAAAAAAACATGTCTATGAAGTGTTTTGCTCAAAATACCAAATAGATCACCCATTCTAGCCATGCCTCATATTCCTCTATTTCACTTCCTGTTTCAAAAGTGCTGATTTGGGGTGTAAAGCTTTAAAAAAATTAAAGTTTGATAAAAAATTAAAAACGAGGGGTCTGAGCTTATGCGGGACCCGGCAGCTACTGTCTAAACTAAATACTGCGGTGATGAAACGCCATATCATGGATTATCAAGGATTATCTCTGAAACAGTATGGAGCTCAAAGGCTTTCTCTCTTGGCGGCTATACCACAAGGTGAGTTCCTTTTTATTTCCTGCTTCTTCACACACATGCTCTCCAGTACAGGTTAGCTCTGAGTGTTAGCGATGCTAATGTAAACACAGACCATATTACGTCCAAAACAGTCGGGCATTGTTTCTGATAGCAACTTTCTGATAGTGCCGTGGGTCCACATTTACGATATTACATCATATCGGACGCAAATCAGGATCAGCTCCGTTATACCCCCGTTTTAAGAGATTTGGGTACGGAGGAAAAGAGAGAGGGTTTTATTTTCTGACGCTGCATGAGTTCCCTGACACACCGGGGACACATATTTATCTTCTCATTAAGATGCCTCCTCTTTGAAGGAGAAAGCATCGGCAAAGTTATTTCAAGTCATCAAACAGTGTTTACAGAGAGGGGAAAAATAAAAGCATGCAGCTTATATAAAAATATACTTCCACACAGAGACTAAGCCGAGTGATGGGGGGGGGGGGGGGGGGGTTGGTAAAGTAAATGATCAGCCAGAAGGTCTAATTGAAAGGAACGGAAGAGGGAGAGAACTATGGAGCTGTGGATGAATGGATGAGTGGAGGGTTGATGTAGCATGGAGGAGTAAAAAAATACAAAACATCTGTTAACTGAGGGAGACCTGCAGACACAACTTAGAGATCTTTTGAATGACACAAAACAAAGAAGTGAGAAAGGTTCATTGTAGGTAGACGCAAGACCAGGCTAAGCCATGAGTAGATTTCTCCAAAAGCCCAGTTGTTTTTTTATTTTCCTTATAAAAGTGTGTGTGGAAATGCATTTGAAATCCAGTTATTCGAGACCTTTGTTGCATGTCATCCCTTTGTCAGATTTTCATATAAAAGGCTTACATGGAAAACAAAAAACAAACAACCAAATCAGTGACAGATTCATAAAATCTCTCACTAATGAGTATTTATCCATTGGTCTAAACTCCTCGGTTAACAGATATATATAATACAATGGATAAACCTATATTATTATATTATTAAATTTACTTATTTATATGTGCTATATGTGCAATATATATATATATATATATATATATATGCCGTTAATAACTGTGTAATTTATACCTGGCTGCTAAATCCTTAGAACCGTTACAAGGTGTGTTTTTTAGCATTTTGTAAATTGTGTAACTTGCTGCTGTTCAATACCATCAAACTATGTGCTATATGTGCAATATATACATTATTATATACATATGCCATTAATAACTGTGTAATATATACCTGGCTGCTAAATCCTATGAACTGTTACAGGATTTGTATTTTGAAAAGTATTTATTTTACTTTTATATTATATTTTTTATTATATCATAACTTAGTACTTTTTTTTAACATATGTAACATTAAGCTGTCTGTGGCTCTTTCCTGCTGTAACGATGCAAATGTCCCCTCTGTGGGACTAATAAAGGTATTCTGATTCTGATTATAACACTGCATCCACTTTGATTTTCCACTTTATTCTAATCTTTCACATCAAACACACATTGTATGTTACTTCATTATTACTGTAAGTCAGACTATGCCACATAGCCTTTTAATGTCCATACATGAATAGATACTGAGCCATTTCACCCAAAACTAAAGTCAGGTTATTGTCAGAGTAATTCTGACTCATTTTCTTAGAAGTAAATGTTGAAATAGTTCACTGATAAACTGAAAATGTTGAGCTGCTGGTGTTGATGCGTGTGCCATATTCAAGGCAACTCATACAATTACAGTCAGACTGACTGAGAAAGCCTTCTAAGGATTGAAAGAAAATATTGAAATACTCAAGCTCGCTGATAGTCAGTTTCCTAAAGCAATTATGCAGCATATGCACTTTCAATTAATGTTAGTTCGGAATGTAATTATTTCACTGAAATTCTTTGCTTTTGATAACCCTTCTTTATAATGTGTACATCTTTGTTGAACCTTCCATACATGCACAAAGGTTTTAAATATCCATTACCGTTTTACAAAAAGAGGATAATTAGATGAAATATTCACCTGATGGATTAGTCAGTGGACTTTCATCATCTAGAGCAGTGAAACCAGTGGCTGTGGGGATAGTTTGAACCCATCTACATACTTATAGACAGCTTTGGGAGATGTTTGGCACTAAGCTAAATACATGATTGGTGGGTAATGGGCTGACACATTCAGAGCTGCTGGCCCTTTAAAGAGATGATGTTTGAGCCACATCAACAGAGCCCCCTTTCCCCAGCGAAGCCACCCTTGTTGACCTTCTGAAAGGTACCGCTCTGCCAAAGAAAAGCAAACACCTCATTTATCTTGCAGCCAATGCAAAGAGCAGATGCCACAGGAGGCCCGGGGAGCTGGCAGTATGATCCTCGGATGTGACAAGATGAGCAGCCTGAGCTCCTGGCTTTAGGAAAAGACAAAAGCCACTTGGACATACACCGCTGCTGGATGGTACGCAGGTGGGCAGTGTAAATAAAGCTCAGCTCGGACATAAACACCAGCCTGGGCAGGGGACCAACAACACAGAGAACAGGAGCATATCCATCTTGAAACCGTAGTTTATAAATAAATCAAATCACAATCTTGAGAATTCATTTACATCGCTAATTTCAGTTTGCTTTTAAAAAAGCGCTAATAATCCTGAGCGTCCTCTTCAACCGCAGCAGTGTAGTCGAGGGAGAAGAGCAGCCAATTAAGGTTGTTTGTAGCAATAGGCCTACTGTACATAAGAAACGACAAATGCAGTGATTGCTGCGCTGTGAGGGGGTGGGCTGTTTAAGAAGCTGTCCTGTCTGAGATCCTGATTAAAAATAAACAGCGCAATCAAGGAGCGTGATTGCAGAACTGGCCTCTCTAAAGTGAAATGACCTTGATGCGTTCAGAGAGATGCATAGGAGGAGGAGGAAGGAGACAGAAGAGGGAAGAAATAATGGGTGCTGTTTTTCTTTTATGATATACACCAATGCATGACTTCTTTAGCAATGATCTACTGTGAATCTCCAATGGCCACTTTAAATCCACTCCAAATTGCTCTCCTGCCGCCTCAGCACTGAGTGCATTGAGTCTGCACCCAAACTATGCACCCATAGGTTCTAAAGTAACAAAGTGAAGGTGGGCGGTCTGAAGAAATGTTTTCCGAATAAATCAGGGAGCATTTAAAAACAGTGTGCATTGCGGCGGGGAATATTTCTTTCTCCATTCCCTCTGAGAACACCTGAAGCACACACAGCTTGACTGCTAATGGCTCCGTGCTAAATCACATCACGCGCTGTGGAGCTGACTCGCTATTTGGACCATCTAGCAATGCTTGTGTATCACACACACACACACACACACACACACACACACACACACACACACACCACACACACACACACACACACACACACACACACACACACACACACACACACACACACACAACACACACACACACACACACACACACACACACACACACACACACACACACACACACACACACACACACACACACACACACACACACACACACACACACACACACACACACACACACACACACACACACACACACACACACACACACACACACACACACACACACACACACACACACACACACACACACACACACACACACACACACACACACACACACACACACACACACACACACACACACACACACACACACACACACACACACACACACACACACACAGTTGAGTGTGATAACACCCACTCCAAGGTTTCAGACAGCTTTGACCCTTGGAAAGGGAGGCAGCTAATGGCTGCACGCACATGCCTCCTCCACGGTGGTTTGACATGGAGGGAAGGGGAGAGGAGAGGAGATAACCTCGGCTTGGTGTGTTTCCCTCTGATCCCTCTTCTGTCAAAACAATAAAGGTCACGCTAAGACGAGGCCCAATTAGGGTTTGGTCTCAAACGCCTGAGGTGCCTGCAGTCCTGCAAGCCCTCAAAAGCCTTGCGTTTTATGAGTCATGCGGACAGTTTGTGCATGACACAATCACAAGTCATAAAGAAGAAGGGATACCACTTTACAATAAGACTACCCTTATAAAGGATTCATAAAGGGTTTATAATTAGGTTATGAATTAGGTTGTAAACACTTTATTAATCATTAAGTACCATTTATAAACCAGTCAACACACGCTCACTATTTGGCAAGATGACTAAGCCTTATATTGGCTACTTAGCGAGAATCAACTCAGTGAGCAACAGATACCAAGGATGCTGGCTGATGAAGAAGACGAAGTAAGCTAAGTAGCCGATAAGGCTTAGCAGTCCAGATAAATGTGGGCTCACTATTTGGCAAGCAACCGGTCACAGTTGCCCTGTTTATCTCATGTCTTGTAAAAGCTTATTAACCTCTTAATGATTTATAAAGTGTTCACAACCTAATTAATAGATGAATTACAAACTATTCATAAACTCTTTATAAGGGTAGTCTTATTGTAAAGTGGTACCAGAAGAAGTAAGCATAGAAAGGCTTT
The DNA here is from genome assembly GCF_902827175.1 of Gymnodraco acuticeps. Lineage (NCBI taxonomy): Eukaryota > Metazoa > Chordata > Actinopteri > Perciformes > Bathydraconidae > Gymnodraco > Gymnodraco acuticeps. The sequence continues at coordinate 1,786,318 of NW_022990082.1, read as the reverse complement.
TTACTACAATTACGCCTTAAAAAAGCTTTTTTCTGCTGCTCTTCAATTAAGCCCAATGGACACTGCTAGAATGGGCAGGTAAAAACCAATAAGAATAGTCAGGGATAACCATCATTATCTATAATGAACGCAGTGCAGCTACAGTAACCCCCAGCACTCTGACAGACAGTAGTCAGTGATCAACAGCTAAGCCAATAGTCCAGTGCAGAGACTGATCCATCACAGACAGCAGTCCCCAATCAATCCCAGCTCAGAGCTGGACACTTGGGGATAGCAATGCTCGCAGACAAGGCTCTCTATCACACAAATACACAGACACACACGCCAAGTCTAAGGCAACCACAGTCACTAGAGGTGCTCTGACAACAGTTCTTAGCGCAGTTGCCAAATGTATCAAAGAGGTCCGGGAGCACACCGGAGGGCACCAGCACCACACACCAAGGGTAATTATCAGGACGGACAGAAAGACAGATAGACTGACAACCTCATTTATTGAAGCCAAGAGAATGGGTGCAGAGAAAGGACGCAAGGGGACGCAGTTCATCTTGTTATGAAGGGTCCAGGGAGCTGAACGTGGGATTAAGAAAGCACACATCAGTTTAAAAGGAGATGTCTGCACTTTACATTGTACGTCTATTAATTTTGCGCCTTGACACTTAATTACAAAACAGAACTGGTAAACATCCCAACAGTTCATTTTGAATTAGCCAGAGCAGAGCGGAGAAGCTACTCTAAACCACTGAGGGGAATAGTGTGGGGAGCTTCTGCCACAAAAGGGTAATTGTCTAACAGTCTGGTACATTAACTTCTGTAACCTCCATATTCAGTCGGGCTATTGGCTGACGGGGTGACTGACTTGGTTTTCTTGTGATTTGAAAAGCAAACAGTTAATTATATTTCTTTGCTTGCTCTATGTTGACAAAACGCAGTGAAAGCAATTTGAATGGAAATGACACCTTAAAATGCAATGTATTGTGAACAAAGCAAGATAAACTGGCAAAATAAATTCCCTTGCTACTAAAAGTTGTTGGTCCATTGATAAAGTCTCACATTAGGCACAGTCCTTGAGCAAAGTCTCCACCCGTTATTGCTCACACATACACACCTGCGCCCTAGTCTACTACCATCGACTCTAATGCCTCAGAGCTTTGAAGGCGGCATGCTTCACAGCTCCATGTAAAAACCACTTTGGCCAAGCATTGGCAATCTTATTACTGACTGCAAAACGACTAGCGACTCTACTGGCAAGACATCTGACCCGCTAAGAGTCTTACAAATTCCGTATTAAAATCAATTGGATGGTGTCCTGTCCCTAAGGCTGTGCGGAGGAGATGAAGTGAAATTTCGATGTGAAATCAAAGAATTGGCAACAAAAGAACTGAGTAACACACAATATTTTCACTTCAGCTTATTAAAGAATGGAGACGGTGCTTACTGTACATATAAAGACAGATCTCACGTTGGCCTTTTCACCCTCTCTATAAGCTTCCTGGCTCAACCTCTTCAGCTCAGCACATCTTTGGATCTCTCTGTCCACTCTCACAACACACATGTGCACACTCAAACACTCATTAACTCACACACAACCGCCCATAACTGCACAGGGTCAAACCCTTTGAAGGAGAATATTTGCTGATATCTGTCGGGTGGCTAAACCGGCATGGACCACAAAACCAAAAAGGCTGAGTTTCGACACAATTGACCAAATCCACTGAGGGCTGCAGGTTGACCAGTTGCTGATGCTTTCTCTGTCAAACTGTGTCTGTATCTCGGTCTGTGTCTCTTCTGTTTAAATCTCAAGAGATGGCTTTTTCACCAAAGTGCTTCACTCTTTGATGTTTTTAGACATCCATGGGCTAGATTATTGGGATGACAATGTTAAACTGGAACCAGTCTATCACTTTGGACTGGACTGAAATGTTTTAATAGCATTTAGATGGATTTACATTCAAGTTTTTATTCACATTTTTGGTTCCCAGAGGATTAATCCTAATGTCTTTAGTGAACTCCTGACTTTCCTCCAGTGTAATACTTGTTTTTTCCGCAAAAACGACAACTATTGGATGTGTCTGCCTTATGAGTATGTTTGAAGCGGCAATATCATGAAAACAATATTGAGTGATGTGAAAACATCAAAAGGCAGTATTACCACAAAAATAAAAACCTTTAAGAAAAATGGGATTCACAGCAATGTGCCTACAGGGAGACAGACTGGAGGATTAAAGAGACCTGTTTTTTCTGGTTTGTATATGGAATAAAAGCAGAGGTGATTTTTTTCCTATCAACAAAACACACCAACAACAAACCTTTTGAAGCCACAATATTTTACAGAAATTATGCACTGAGGCATTTTGCGCTCAATGCTCTTTTGGCATTCAGTATTTGTTTGAATAACACAAAGGAGGGAAAGTCACATGATGTGTTACTTTGTGTGACCAAAATGATTAACCAATATCAACAGCAACAGAAGTCAAATACTGCACTCACTCAGTACTCAAACCCTGTACACAAACAAAGCCATCACACAAAATATAAAGTGCATGGATAAGCCCAACCTGGGTGTAAGGGTTCTGAATGAAATTCATTATACAACTTTTATATTCTCTCCCATAAATACATGTGATTGGTTTCTGCAACCCCAGAGCTAGATCTCTGATTAGCGAGGGGAGCTTTATAAGTATCACACTGGTGCCTCGGCTTCATGAAAAGCCCTGCTGTGTTGAGGCAGGCAGTGTGAGCTAGAGGAAGACAGACAGAAATCACTCTCAGTAACAATGGCTTACCTTTCTCTTCTTCTATCCACGTAGCTCTAGCTCCTATTTTTCTTAGATCCCGGGGATTCCTTTGTACCATAATAAATACAAATTGAGCACTTTCGCACACAAAATGTGTTTCTCCTTTGGGAAATGTGACACACTAGACTGGAAAACATTGGCCATCTGTAGGCTTCTCAAGCACTCCATGTATCCAGTTAATCAGAATGTGACAGACAGAGCCTGTACTAGGGCTGCTCAATTAATCGTATTTTAATCGCAATTAAGATTTTGGCTTGCAAAGATTATGAAAACAACATAATCGAAATAAAACGATTATTTTTTGTATTGGTTTTTCAGTTGAATTATACTTAAAGTTCAGGGTAATCAACTGTTAAAAACATACTGTTCATTTTTTTTTTCAATAAATTGATGTTTTCAAAGTAAATGGATAATCGTTTTTAATAATCGTGATATCAATTATTGACCCAAATAATCGAGATTATGATTTTTGCCATAATCGAGCCGCCCTAGCCTGTACAACAATGATGCCAACATACTTGATATTGATATCCATGAGGGATGCATCTTTTAGTACCTCACTGTGTGTGAGGATGTGCCCTGTTGAGTTTTTGTTCATGAGATATGAAAAAACAACGAGGTAAAAAACAGGCGAATGCTTTAAGAGCTGTCCGGTGCTGACACCACATTCTTTTCATGAGGATTAACTCATAGGGCATAATGTTGAAACAAACAGATTTCTAGTGTTTGCTTCCACATCATGGTGATTTAAGAGGTGGATAAATGAGACGCAATCCAATTCAGATGTACTGACAAGCCACCTGATTTGAACAAAGGAAGGAAGCATCGCACCCAACCAACCAACCAGAGAGACAATGGAAAGGCCAGGACAGGAAAGGTATAACTGAAAGAAAATCCACCCTTAACACCTTCTCATCCAATCACTGGAAAATACTCAACTATGCCCCTGTCATTAATTCAGCAGACAAAAACTATAACCAGATGTAGTTATTTATTTATAGTCTTTAATAGGGGGAAATGCTTCCTTTGAATAATACATTTTGTGGGAGAGGGGTGTCGATCTTTGGGCAAGACAGGGGGGGTCATTGATGAATATTCAAGAGGTGCGTCTGGAGGGACTGTGGTAAACTACCTTTTTCTCTGCCTCTGTGCCTCCTGGGCTTTGTCTGCTCTGCCACTGGACCAGCTGTGCTGCTCATTTGCTTGGCTCTGGTAGCGGTGGCTAGTTCAATATGGCAAATGCCAGACTATTATATTATTAGCCAAGGCAAAGCTAACCGCGGCTCATTTAGGATCGGCTCCATCTGCTCGCCAGTGTCAGGACACAGAGCTGTCGATCAAGCAGATTGATGTCCTTTGGTGAGCAAAGGTGCCACCTTAATTAAACCGAGGAAACGACCCTGAGAATGGAGATGCCAAGTGAAACGCTGCCTAAAAGATTAAATATGGGCTGACAGGATCCCTGCACCTACCAAAAGTTGAAAGCACAGACTTTCTCGATCATTAATACAGACAGAATTGAAAGTGTGTGTAGGATGCTGTGAGTGTTTTCACTGCTTAATTGGATCAGGGTTATCTGCTTCTGTAAATGTGTCTCTCTGCAGGAATCTTCAGAATCCCTCCCACTCCTTCCATCACTACAGCCAAACTAACTTCATCCATTTGTAACATATAAAGTGAGAAGACGGCACTGAACTCCCAGTTAAATCGTAAAAATAGAAATGTTTCTTTTCTACTTTAGAATTAGGAGGATTAAAGCCATTAGCCAAAAAGCAGCCACGACTCATAGCACAAGCTTCCAACAATGGGATTTGTAGCTGGAGGCCCTCACCAGTCAAACAGCATAACTGGAGCCCAGAGATCCTCTGTACTGATACGGTGCAGATGCTTGGCTGCTCTCCCTTGTTTCATCTCAAGCCAGGGTGGCTTTGTCTGTTTTAGGCATAGCAGAAGTTTCATTGTAGGAATATTAATGTCTTACATTTGTGAAATGTCCTATTCCTCATTCACGTGCTGGACACTACTCAAGTGCAAAATTGAATTCTGGTCCATTCACGTCTTCCGCTACAAGTTTCTGCACTAAGCTGAGCGCAGCCAAGCACAAAAGGCACATTATTGAAATATGTGACAACGCAACCGTGTGCAAAGAGCAGATCATTCTGTAAAATTCTCCCAGTATGTTACCTCCTTCTCTTTCTTTAATTGTTTCTCCTGAGATGTGATGACTGATGGTTTCTAATCTGCTGCTGGCCCTGACCAGTTGGAGTAGAGCCCCTGAGAAGCAATGAACTTCTCTCTAAAAGGCATATTGTTCATCCATTGTAATGCCTCATCATCACACAGATGATGTGAAAATGGGGGTAGTGAAGTGGCAATACCACAGAAAGATATACCTCTTCTGAGTACAATGGTGTTAACAGTAGAGACTGCGATTCGGTGCAAGAGTGATAACGTTGAGCAGAGCGAGGCGAGAGAAAGAAACAGATGAGAGACAGAAAGACAAACATAGAGACCTTGTACAATATGCATGAGAGTGCAAGAGGCAGAAAGAAGCGACAGCCAGCAGAACAACTTAAAAGAGCAGTCAAATCTGAAACCACATCCAATTAACATGAGCTTTACACACACACACACACACACACACACACACACACACACACACACACACACACACACACACACACACACACACACACACACACACCACACACACACACACACACACACACACACACACACACACACACACACACACACACACACACACACACACACACACACACACACACACACACACACACACACACACACACACACACACACACACCACACACACACACACACACACACACACACACACACACACACACACACACACACACACACACACACACACACACACACACACACACACACACACACACACACACACACACACACACACACACACACACACACACACACACACACACACACACACACACACACACACACACACACACACACACACACACACACACACACACACAGGTCAAATGGAGGATCACATGTGTGTGGGGCGATGGGAGGGATAAACTATCAGAGAACAGGAGTGTGGGATCAATTCCACCAAAGACAGCTTGTAGATATTAGAAATGTATTTGCAAATACCAGACAAATACATCGAAGAAAAGGCTATCAGAGCACAAAAGAGGGAGCGGGAGAGACTAACCATTGCACAAACTGCTTGGTTGAATCTCTGCTTAATTTCCCAGGGGGTCATGAGCAACTCCGCTCCTACCCTACGCTACCATCCTCTATTTGACAACATGCCATCGCTCGGAAATGTGAAGACAAGCAGACGAAAGGCAAAGTCTGAAGTTGTGTTCTTTTCTCCTCTCCCCAAAATCAATCATTGCAATGGCCTGACCTCCTCCACATGAATCAAGTAGCCTAGAGATGCTAGTTCCCTTAAACAAAAACAATGGAGAGACCCATTTAAGTGTTAGTGCCATCTAAGATAAAGCTTGGGTTGCCCTCTCTGGTTCACTGACAGCCCTGCGCTGCGACTCTCAGCCAAGCCAACAGCTCCCTCTGTCCCTATCTGCCTCACCTGAAGGCTTACAGCAGGAAGACAGGGGTTTGTTACAACAGGGGGCGTGATGGTCCTACAAGTCTGGACCCTACAGTGACCTTGTTAGACTAAAACGTTTTTGTTAATTTAGATGCTCATCATAACTGGCTTCCCAACAAAGAAGAAAAGAGGGAATCGTGTTTCGACCTGCTATATGTTAAAGGTTGCAGCATAACTGGACAGTCATTGCATGCAAAGGGGGAGAACATTTACAAAATGTTATGTTTCTAATGGAAAAGCCTTATTTACATAACAAAATGATATATTTGGGGAAAAAAGTGTCTTCCATCAAATCTAATATCTTAAATTGAATGTCCAACATGGCAAAACGGTAAATCTCTCTGAAAACGAGCCTCATACGACATATTACATTACATTACATTACATATAAAGTGATTACAGGAATAAATGACCCATACTCTTAAACTACACACTCAAGTCTCTGAAGTGCACTTGTAATTCTGATAATAACCATGGGCTATATCTTTGTCTTAGTATTCACAAGCTCATTTCCAATTCATCAACATAAGCTGTTAACACCATATTCCTTTGGTGTATGGGAGTTCCTCAACGCTCAATTGATTAAATATGCTAATTATGTCGTCAAAATGCCGAAAAGCAGCTTTTCAAAACTCGCCTTCACCTTTTTAGACGAGGTCCGGTCCACAGGAATGTAGAGCGATGCAGCAGCCTGACAGGAGCGTCGGTCTGATACGGTACGGTGCAGGTGCTATAGCGCCACAGATACGGAGAGCTGAACCATCCAGCGACGCGTAAAAAGCACTTGAAGTGCGGCAGAAAACGAAGCAGATTCGCAAAACTGATCGGGTGTCACAGGGTCTCTTGTGCATGCAGGGTATGAATGTCTCGAACAGTGAACGCGTTTCTTTCGGAGAGGAGCCGCGATGAGTGCAGAGCGCGAAGTGGTGCTCACCTCTCCAGCAGCTGAGCGCTACTGAACAAAAGAGTCCTTCGCAGGCTCTCTATTCAAATAGCAGGAGAGGGACGGGGGGGGACGGGGGGGGGGGAGGAGGACCGGAGAGAGGAGGAGGAAGAGGAGGGTGCTTTTTAGGTTGACGTAAAGACCCGAAGTTCCTGCATCCATCGAATCGCAAAACTTAATTCAAAAGCGCCTCTTATAACTACATTTACGCAGTCTGTGTGAGGAGGACCCGCTGATGTGTCATTGTTTGTTCAGTGTGATAAATGATCTGATGCGGGACACAACACCCACAGAGCCCGGATCACCTGCTGTAATTTATGAGACACGAAAGGAGGGAGAGGGTTTGTTTGGACAGACATGATTTGGCATTTCAGCCACTGCAGGCACGATAATCCCGTTCTGCCTCTGTCTAAGCGCTGTAATTAACAACCTAGAATTACCTTGTTTGGCAGTGTGGCAACGACCTGAGATTGACTTGTCATGTGCTAACATCGGCTTTCAAATTAGATTTACCTAATACTGAAATAGCCACGCTTGTAGTTTGCAGGCTTGGGCAGCAAACATACACTTTTTTAACCTGAGAATTTGACTGACATGACTTGATTTGACCTTGTATGAATAGCCCAGAATGTGCATGGCAGAAAGATGATTATGGTCCTTAAAAAGTGCACTTGCTGGTGCCTAGAGTCTTTTAAAAAAGCTTGCAAAAGTGGTGTTGGTATTTGTTCATAGGCAGTGTGAGCGACCCACCGCTTTGTTGCATATAAAGAATAATGATCCCCCAGACTCCCCTTGCAGGCAGATTAACGCTTTGTTCAGCAGAGTTGTATAATTTAAGCAGAGCATGGGCTGCTTTCATTCTTTTTTTGTTGGTTTAACATTTTTCTTTATGCTATAAATGTATTTTTACAAGCATTGTTCTTTTTATAGCTTGAGATGAGATGTTGTAATGAAATTAGTGGAGTGTAAAAAAAGAGTGCATCGGTGCAGCCTCTAAAGACTCGAAGAGCTGTCTGTGGTGCTGAACCCGCTTAGTGTAGCAATATAAGCAGGGGTGCACATAACTTTTTTTGCCCTGGTTCTCAAAGGACCACCTGGAGATGTTGCTTGGTGCTCATCCTTAAAATGAAATAAACCGTACCTTTTGAGGGGGTCTTTATTTGCCAGACACACGGCACTGCACACACAGAGGTGAACACACATGCAGAGGTGAACACAGAACACACATGCAGAGGCGAACACAAGACAACATTAGCACGACCAGTAATCCTACAAGCTGTCATCACTACCCTCCTGACTGTTCTCCTCACTGTCTTCCTCTCTGTCAGACATGGTAGCTGATGATGTAGGCCTACTACTTCCTCTCTGGTTGAGTCTGCGATTAGCTGCTTGCATCCACAAGTCAACAGCTGGGTTTGGGTCGAAAGTCTCTGTTGTCATCTTAGAAAAGTGGATGTAATCAAATAAGTATGTGAACATAACCAATAACCTACCATAGCCAATAACAAATTAATGTAACTTATTTTATTTGTGTTGTTCATTCATATCTTATTTTACCTTAACATTTATTTATTTATGCATATTTTTTTATCTCCAGTTTTAAATGATATTTTTGGTTACTGTCATATTGAAATGATTTCAAACCTGTTTATCCCAATAATTATAAAGGAGTGCCTTGGAAATATGTGTTTACATAAATTGTGACCAAACCGTTTGAGACCCACTGAGGTAACTTAGACTAAAGTGAACTATCTAAACACTCAGTCCTTACCTCACTGAGCTGTAGTTATCAGCCTCTCAGTCTGACTGGAGAGGACTCTCCCTCCACATTATTGTAGAAACATCTTCTTCTTATATCCGTTAGAGCAGCTAGCACCAGATTCTAATAACAACAGCGCCGGTACCGGTGCACCCTCCCTCTCTCACTCGCATTTTGGGCAGGTGGGGCACAGCCCAACCTAGTGTCAGCAGAAAGTATTACAAATAATGATTACAAAAAAATGCAAAAAATAAATAACAAAATATACTTTAAGATCATGGTTAATCATCTGATTCGTCTGTACATTGCTGTTTTAGTCTGTTCTTCTAATTAGTGTCTACAGTGTGTGCCTATTGAGCGGTTTAGAGCCATGTGGGACAAAACCCGATCCTGCCCCTCCCTCTCACTGTCTAAGTGAACAGTGACTATAAAAACTACACTGCGCATGCTCAGAGTATTGTCCTATTTAATGTGTGTGGCAAAAAAATAATGATCATAGGGGCATAGAGCTGCCATCCCCAGCATACGTCATCTCACATAATTCAGAGCTGATTGGCTGTAAGTAAGTGTGCCGCGAAAAGTGTGGTGTGTGAAGAGGAGAGGAGAGAGCTGCAGTGACGCATCCTAAAACCAGGAAGTAAGCTGCGCATGGCTTCCCTCCACAAAAAAGCAATGATATTTCTCCATGGGATTTTAGAAAATAGCTCAAAATAAGATCTGTGGGAAACGTACCTGTTAGATAAATGCACGTTTTGTTCAGCCGGATAATATCCACATGTCTACCCTACTTTTATCATTTTCTAATCATAAATCTATCGATTAGATTTATGATAGACTTTTAAAACTACAAGAAGATAAGGAAGACTTTTACAAAAAAGTAATAGAGATTTTTGTCCAGAAGGATAGGCAAATGGACTTCATCTTCAAGTCAAGGTAAGACCGCAATTTTATTGAAAATGGGATCTTACTAAGAGAGAACAATTCAATATGTAAATGATCAAATTAAATGTTTTGGGTATCCTTCTGTTGAACTGTCTGTTTAAAATTAATTGAAGCATCAGACTAAGGAGGCTTTTGAAAATGATATTATATTTTGATTTAGGTCAAAATATAATATTTGTAAACCTGAAGAGTCAGTGCCAGTGCCAGTGCCTCACCAGCCATGAACCTCAATGCAGAAGCTTATATATATATATAGACATCTACGTTTTTTGTGCCCCACCACTTTTTGTACATATAGAAACGCCACTGCGAACACAGGAGGGGGCTTGGCTGTCTACAAATAAAGACGGCTCATTTGAATTCTCCCCAAATATATTGAGGCTGAACCTGAACTTTGAATGCTCTGCTCCCATCATAATCTTGGCGATCTTGTTAAAATTGTGAATGCAGAATTAAAAATACTATGTAACTGTTTTGCAGTTAATAAATTATCCCTTAATGTGGCCAAAACAAATTACATGTTATTCAATACAAAGTCTGAGAGTAGAAATGACTGCATTATACGGATTTGCAATACAGAGATAGAAAAAGTTGGTGCATGTACATTTTTAGGACTGCTTGACGAAAAACTCAATTGGAAGCACCATATACACATTATGTACAGACTAAACTGTCAAAAACAATAAGTATTTTGTATCATACTAAGAACATTCATGAAGAAAAGATACTCTTTATAACAGTCTATTTCTCCCTTACCTTTACTACTGCTTCGAAATATGGGGAAACACGTACTCAACAAATCTACAAAAAATAATAACATCCCAAAAAATAGTCTGTGGTGTTGGTAAATATGAACACACAACTCCCATATTTAAAAAAACTCAATCTATTAAAATGTGTTGAGATAGTACAGCTTAAAACAGTACTGATTATTTTCCATTAGAAAATGACTAATAACATTCAAAAGCAGTTCCAAACCACAGCGTGAACATATGAATGTAAAAAAAGTCACTTGAAAATAAGTGTTCACAAAGTTTATATGTGTAACATTCCTATGTACTAGGTTGCTTTCAATGAGGAGTAGATTATATAAATAGAAAAAACAATATCAAATTAATATAGCCTGCATTTTATTAAACATTCATACAACACTTTCACAAACCCCTCATCTACCCCAGTGAAACCCAATCTGCTATCATGGAAAAAACAACAATAATCGAACCAGGGTAGTCTGTAGTTTCTCTCTCTCTGGTAATCCAATGACCATCAGTCCTTTTTCTGGTGAGTAGAATCCTTTAGAATCATTTTTCTGGTGAGGAAAAGACAAAAACTGCAGCTCCAAAAACTTCAGTCAGTTCTGCTAGTTCCTGGTTCCCCGCAGCATCAAAAAAGCACATCATCAAACAATTTGAACACACACAGGGCCCACACTCAGCTGCCACTCATTGAGCCTCATTAACAACCACACCTGACCTGTTCTTCCTCTCCTCCCTCATATGCAGACTCTGCTGCCCCAGCACTGCCCCGAGTGGGAGCTGCTGTTTATTACAGGGTCTAAAACTCACTGCATTATTTGAGTGGGTTACATATGCAATTATTATTATTATTCATTTGCCAAGTACATGTGTACCTATGTATATATTTATATATAGAATTTTAATTTCCAAAAAAAGATAGTTGAAACTGCTATTGACATGTGCAGAAAATGACCCTATATCTAGTTTTCGTATATATATGCATTTATTGTTTTCCTGCCCTAACCTTTATTTAATTTGTTCTCCCGTTTTCTTTATTTCTTTGTACTCCTTCATTTCTATACATTTTTGACGCAATAATGCTGCTGTATTATATGATGCACGGGAGGGCTACTTTCCACAAGCTATGCTTCAGCCCTCCCGCTTCTACTAATTTTGTTCATCTTTGTGTGTATGAATTCAACTATTTTTGTTTTTCGGATGAATACAAAAAAAAAAAAATACTTTCAGCTTGGGGGCCCCCTAGTGGCCACGGGGGCCCTATGCCCCCGCATTGTCCGCCTATAGGAAGAAACGGCCCTGTGTGTACGCCCAGGGTATACCTCGAATAGATCTGTCACGATCTGTCTGTATTGTGTTTTGTCTTGTTTTGATCTGTCTTTGGTTTCCTGTCTGGCCGTTTCTCAATCTCGAGGATACTGGCTTCCAAGCCAATATTTCAAGGATGCTACGTCATCGAGTGCCGCCGAAGAACTGTTCCAATCTCCAGCATACTTGGAATTCCACCGAGGCTGCGTCCTTGGTTTGGGTGAAATGTTGAGGCTGCACATGGGTAGACTTTGCGTCCTTAAAATCCCCACAATGCTTTGTGCATGGACCATTTTTTTTTAAAAACTTGCGGAGAATGGCTGAACCGACGCAGCACACATTTAAATGTAAGTATGTAGTGGCGTAGAACATGTATTGGTAAATATGTTACTTTGTTACATTTGTTATCACCAAAAATGTGTTCCGTGAAAGTAAAGCAAGTTCATAAATAGATGAGGTATTTATTTTCGGTACAGTTTATGTTTAAACCGTTAGAGAGAGTGGCACACTTGTTAGCCTGTTCCATTCTTCTTCGTTTTCCGAAGCCGTGGCTTGGAAGTATACTTGCTTTGTTTCTGAAGGAAGTGACTTGGAAGTACGCGACTACCAAGCCAGCATCCTCAAGATTGAGAAACGGCCTGTGTGTTCCCTCCTACCTGTTTTCCTGATTGTGTTCACCTGGTGCCCCTGTGTTTTCTCCTCCCTCCTCACTTGTCTCTTGTTTCCTTGATTAGTCTTGTGTGTATTTAAGTTCTGGTTTTTCTGTCTGTCTTTGTTAGATCCTTGTTTGTCTGTGACTGTGTTCACATGGTAGTGTTCTGTTTTGTCACCTAAACCTTGAAATAAAGTTATGTTTCTGTTCAATCTGCATTTGGGTCCTGCCTGCTTCACTCACCCTAACAAGATCATCGCCAACTCACTCATAAATGTTGCATGGTGAAATGTCATCCATCATATTAGTTTCAAAAGGCTCTTTTTGACTATAAAAAGTCTTACCTACTGGGTAAAAAACAAAAGACACAAATTTCAAACAATGTCCTTTGGTATTTAAAAATAACATCTTAAGAGTCAACATGAAAAACACTTTGCATCAGTTTTCACTGTAGAACATTTTGTTCCAGTAACAAAAACACCTGACTATTTAGCATATATTATAGTAAGTAAAGCAAACACAGCACAAGTTACCCGCTCACATGGATTTATAAAATACCAAAAGTAAAACTGCACTGGTGAACTATGTGTGTAAGACAACAATATTACAACAATGTACTGTCTGTCCTAGGTTCTTTACATTTATTCTGACATAAAAAGGTTTCCTATTTAGAACACAACTCTATAAATAAACACCCAACCAGTGGAACATTTCCAGAAATGATACTAAAAACTGCAGCCTGAAAATGCACCATATAACGAGCAATAACACATTGAATTGATTGCATTTTCAATCTCACATATACAACAACATTAAAATGACTTTTATTGTCAATGAGTCTGTTAAACCAGCCTAAAGCTAATGGTTATGTCCCTGAACATAAAATGGTGCAGCAAAAGTTGATTCTTAATGACTTTGTTCTCCTGAACTTTTGTTGGAATGTTCTCTTGATATGGTCCATGGAACTGTTTTCTTTATCTAAAACAAAAAACTAACATAAGTAAGCAATTGGAAAGCAAATATATTTGTAAAAGAACAATAAGAAATACGAACATGTGATATAAGTGCTTAATGCTGACATTGTCTGATAACATTATATTTAGGCTTCTATCGTACGCCGTTATGTAAATACTTTGCTGACACATATACCTTGAAATTGTTCAAAGATGTCAGCAGGTTGTGATGACCGCAGGTTCTCTGGTTGGCTTTTCTAGACGTGATGACCATGGCACTGAAGCCTGCTTCAACACATGCATGTAGTGCAGCCCCAGGCCACAGCTAAAAGGTCAAACACTCTGGACAACACTTATCCTGTAAATAGAAGAGTTATGTAATCAGGTGCTGGTCCCTTAAGTGATTATACAAAACAGAAGTAGTATACAAATAACAGCAAACAAAGGGACTTAAAAACATGTGTAATGTATTCTCTTATTCTGGCCATAGTCAGCACTTGCAATGCTGCATTATGGTCTGCAGTTTATTCAAAGCTTTGTTCGAGCAGAAACAGACAATTAGTGAAGCATGTTATTCAGTTACTGAACGTGAAAAGAATGAGTATTTTTTAAGTTCACAAAAGACGGTTTGGAGTGGATTGTTCAGAAAAAGGAAGAATATCTGGACTGCAACATTAAACAATGCATTGTACAAAGCAATGCTGTAGCCTGCTCTTAGTCACCTAGTCAATTTACACTCGCATCTTGAGAAAACGGTTCACCAACCACACGGTGAAAATCATAACAGCATACAGAGCTGTACAGTAGAGTGGTATTGCTCAGATGCAACTTTACTGACCACAGTCGGGAGAGTTTTTAAAGACGCATCTCACTGCTTTGCGCAATCATCTGATGTTTTCAGACCCTTCGTTGAGGGCATAATTGCTGTGTTGCGGGGGCAGCTGAAGTCCTCATCCTGTTCAAAGCAGCACATGAGAGATAGTTACACTCAAACTAACGTTGGCCGTGTGCTTGAGTCTGACTTTGGCATTAAAGACGGACTCTCCAGTGGGCTTGACACCAAAAGGACTGCAGCGCCCCATCCCTAAGATTGTGCTTATCAGATATCTTCACACACAAAATCTTCAAAAGGGCAAGACCTTTTCACAATGATGATGGTGGAGAGGAGATGAAGACTACTGAGACAGTGCATCCTTTCTCGCTGCTTTTCACTTCCCGGGATGACCAAAAGGCAATCATCTACAAGCAAGGGAGTAAACACAGAAGCAGCTTATCGATCCCTGGGCTTTATAGCTCTGAGTAAATGTGTTTATCTTGTGTAGCCACTACATTATACTCAGATTAAATACAAATTTGATGTGGAGACTGGAGCTATAAGCAATGGGCTGCTTGGAAGCATCCTCTGGCAAGAGTTTATTACATTTTGTTAATACCTTAATTAGGCACACCATAAAATAAATTAATCCCTGGATAATTCTCTTTTAAAATATCGTCCAGCCACCCCTGAAACCCAACAGAATAATTAGACGTAGCAGAGGAATGTGTGTGTCCCCGAGAGGATTTTAGAATAAAGTTGACTCCTACCTCCTCGTCTGAGACAGAGGCTGCGCTTTTGTTTCACTCGAAGATTAAATTATGAAGGCGTAACAATCATAAAGCCCAAATCAGCTTTAATGACAACAATAGAGCATTTCACATTCCCGCTAACTTCATGAAAATAGATACAGTATGTAGGCGAGGATCTCAAATGTAGGTGAACAAAGTCATCAAAACAATTCACAACAAAGCCATGACATTCGTTTATAATAAAAACAACATATTTGTTGGGAAATTGACTGTTTTTGACTTGTTTTATGTCTGTGAGGGAGTGGATAGAATAAAAACAGTCAGCTGACGTAGTGACGCCAGGGAGGCTGCTGCTCTTCAAGCTTTATTTTCACTTTTGTTAAACAACTCTCAAATGCTGTCTTCTCTGCAGCCTCAATCAAACTGTTAGCAAAATGCTAACATTAGCATACCAACATGCTCACCCTGACCATGCCATTACAGGATGTTTATCAACACTTTATAGTTTGTCATCATGCTCAAATCTGCTCAATACAGTAACACTAAGAAAGAGTACACAAGTGGCTAATGGAAATGTGATACCTTTGCAGGTATTTTGGTCATAAACCAAATCATTTATAAAATGAACTTTGGGGGATTAGGGATCACCAAAAACACAACATGTCATAATAGTTAGGACCTGAGTGTGTTTACTAATGTCCATAACAATACATCAAATAGTTGTGGGGCGTTTTTAATCAACATGTAATGCTAAGGAAAAAAATGGGGTCTCCAAACTATATAAATAGTTTTGGTAATCCATTCAAAAACGTCAATGTCAATCTCATTGTTTTGCTTGATGAAAAGTCAATGAATAACCAAAGCAGGGTTCATCTTCTGGGGACCATTAATGTCTCAGGGTATATGCAGGAATCCTGAAGTCAAATGTAATACCCTTTAAGACCTTTTTTAAGACCCTTTTCATACATTTTAAGAACTCATCGCCACTCCGAATTTTAACCAGTTACATTGGCGACACACTTTACCTCACATTTACTACAGTATTGACTGTCCTTCCTCCTTATCTTCCAACCATTTGGACGCATTACATTACATTGCATTTAGCCGACGCTTTTATCCAAAGCGACTTACAATAAGTGCGTTCGACCAACAAAATACAAACTTGAAGAAAACAGAATCATATAAGTACATCAGGCTTCATAGAGCAAAAACATTTCAAGTGCTACTCAACTGGCTTTAGATAAGCCAGCCCTTTATTAGTATATAAGTGCTTTGTTAATAGTTCTATCACTCGAAGTGGAGTCGAAAGAGATGAGTTTTCAGTCTGCGCCGGAAGGTATGTAAGCTATCTGCTGTCCTGATGTCAATGGGGAGCTCATTCCACCATTTTGGAGCCAGGATAGCAAACCCACGTGTTTTTGCTGATGGGAACTTGGGTCCCCTTCGCAGCGAGGGTGCAGCGAGCCGTTTGGTTGATGCAGAGCGGAGTGCACGTGCTGGGGTGTACGGTTTAACCATGTCCTGGATGTAGGAAGGGCCAGATCCATTCGCAGCATGGTACGCAAGTACCATTGTCTTGAAGTGGATTCTAGCAGTTATCGGAAGCCAGTGGAGGGAGCGGAAGAGCGGCGTGGTGTGGGAGAATTTAGGAAGATTGAAGACCAGGCGAGCAGCTGCATTCTGGATGAGCTGCAGAGGTCGGATGGCACATGCAGGTAGACCAGCCAGGAGGGAGTTGCAGTAGTCTAGGCGTGAGATTACGAGAGCCTGGACCAGAACCTGAGTCGCTTTCTGAGTCAGCTGGGGACGCATCCTCCTGATGTTGTAAAGCGTGTATCTGCAGCAGCGGGTTGTAGCAGCTATGTTTGCAGTGAAGGACAGGTTGTTATCTAGGGTCACACCCAGATTCCTTGCAGTCTGATTCGGGGAAACAACAGAGGTGCCAATGTTAATTGTTAGGTCAAGAGTGGGACAATCTTTTCCCGGAAGGAAAAGCAGTTCAGTCTTGTCAAGGTTGAGCTTGAGGTGATGATCAGACATCCACTGAGAGATGTCAGCTAGACAAGCAGAGATGCGTGCGACGACCTGGGTCTCTGAGCGGGGAAAGGACAGAATTAATTGGGTGTCGTCAGCGTAGCAGTGGTATGAAAAACCATGCGGGCTAATGACTGATCCGAGCGAGTTTGTGTACAAGGAGAAGAGGAGGGGACCAAGAACAGAGCCCTGAGGGACCCCTGTAGTTAATTGATAAGGGTCGGACTCGGACCCTCTCCAAGTAACCCTGTAGGTGCGGTCTTTGAGGTATGAGGTGAGGAGGGAAAGTGCTTGGAGAGTACGAAGGAGGATCTGATGATTCACCGTGTCGAATGCAGCAGACAGGTCCAAAAGGATGATGACAGAGGAGAGGGAGGCTGCTTTAGCAGTGTGCAGTTCCTCAGTGACAGCAAGGAGGGCAGTTTCTGTGGAGTGACCTGCCTTGAAACCAGACTGGTGCGGATCCAGAAGGTTGTTCCGATTGAGATAACAGGAGAGTTGTTTAAAGACAGCGCGTTCAAGTGTTTTAGACAGGAACGGGAGGAGAGAGACAGGCCTGTAGTTTATAACATCAGACGGGTTGAGAGTGGGTTTCTTTAGGAGAGGGTTTACTCTTGCCTCCTTGAGACTGTTTGGAAAGTGACCAGAAGTTAGAGAAGTGTTGATGAAATGGGTGAGAAACGGTAGAATATCAGGAGCGATAGTCTGAAGGAGGTTTGAAGGGATAGGGTCCAGAGGGCAGGTGGTAGGGCGGGCAGAGGTAATGAGGGTAAGAACCTCACTTGGAGAGAGAGGGGAAAAGGAGGTCAGTGTGTGGATGAAAGGAGGTGAGTCAGAAAAAGAAGAGCGAATATCATCAACCTTTTTTTCAAAGTGGTTAACAAAGTCGCTTGACAGAAGGGAGGAGGGGGAAGGGGCTTTGGGAGGGTCCAGGAGGGAGGAGAAGATGGAAAATAGTTTTTTGGGATTTGAATAGGAAGATTGGATCTTAGAGAGTCCAGAGAGGATGAGAGAGTAGAGAGGAGAGTTTCTGCAGCAGAGTTTGGAGGTAGGAGTTGGAACGAGTCAGAGGAAGGGAGGGCTGAGAGCACCGATGAGGCAAAGGTAGAGGGGGAGAGGGAACGAAGGTTACGGCGGACAGGTGCAGGATGAGAAGAGATTAGTTTGTTATGTTTGGAAAGGGGTAGAGAGAATGAAATGAAGAAGTGATCGGATGTGTGGAGCGGGTTTACAGAGAGGTTAGAAGTAGTGCAGTTCCTTGAGAATATGAGATCAAGGACATTGCCAGCTTTATGAGTTGGTGGGGACGGAGACAGTGAGAAAGCAAAGGCGGTTAACAGAGATGTTAGTTCGTCTATCTTCCCTGTCTGGAGGTTGAAGTCTCCAAGAAGTACAGCGGGAGGACCAGTTTCGGGGATGTGTGAGAGGAGATGATCTAATTCCTCCAAGAAGTCCCCCAAGGCGCCTGGTGGACGGTAGAGAACAACAATGGTTAATTGTATAGAATGGGTTACTGTGACGGCATGGAATTCAAAGGTGGAAGGAGTGAAGTTAGGTAGCTTGAAGAGGGAAAAGCTCCATTTGGGAGAGAGCAGGAGACCAGTGCCACCTCCTCTGCCAGTGGGTCTAGGTGTATGGGAGAAGGAATATGCTGTGGAGAGAGCTGCTGGGGTGGATGTGTTGGATGGAGTAATCCACGTCTCAGTGAGAGCAAGGAAATCCAGAGACTGCAGGGAAGCATAGCCAGAGATGAAGTCAGCCTTAGGAACAGCTGACTGGCAGTTCCACAGGCCGCCTGAAACTAGATGTTGGATCTCAGTGGAGCATGTGGGATAGACGAGAGCAGGCCAGTTATATCGATTACGAGATACACGGGGCCAGTGATAATTGCGAGAAGACACATAAACAGGAATAGAGAAAATACACATGGTTATAGCATGAGGGGCTAAACAACCAAAGAAAATAAAACACCAGCGATACTTTAGCTCAATCAAAGTAGGATTTGCCTCCTCTTTGCCACCCTCGTGACTCCCGCAGGACTCCTTTGTCTTTGTCAGTCTTACTCCAGCAGGACTCTATTGTCTTTGTCTGTCTGACGCTGAAGCTGACGCTCCAGGAAAGTGCTACCTAAAATGGACACCTGATTGCTGAGTTCTCACAGCTGTGGGGCCACGTCTCAAAAGGAAATCTAGACTGGCTTCCTCCTGACTTGTTATTGTCTTTTAAGTGGCCCAATGGTTTTACAATTACATTAAACCCTAAGTTATAAAGTTATGAGTTTAACCCTTAATACAGTTACACCTACTCAATAAAGCTCTTAGTATTCTACAAATGTTTAAATCAAATTTAACCCTAGCAGTCAGTTAGTTCAGTTTTAAGGTTTCAGTCAAATTACTTGTCCCAAGTTTCTGCCTGACAGATACTGTAGCGGTTTTGAGATTTAAAATCACAATTTCAGTCAGATCAACTACAGAGCATTGATACAGAGTACACACACTGAAACAGAGAAGTCTAAAAACAGAATGTTACTCACACAATTCTAGAAGTCTCCAGTTGCTTTCCTGTCAAAATCGAGTTGCAAACTTGCATTTCCCCATAACGATGTTGTTTAACAACCGGCGTAAACGGACCTTGGCGCGCTATCAAGCAGTGAGCGTGTAATGTCCTGTTCAGATTACGTCAAATCCAACGGGATGCCATAAATAAACTACACAGAATCACACCTACGCAATGATTACATTCAGGCACACTGTAGAATACAACCTCTTGGGACAATTTATATACTTATTGAAAACAAGCTACAAAATGTAATACCTTGGAAAATGCAGTTTAATATTTTTTAATACTTTTGAATAGCCTTCATTTTCGCTAAATTGATTTATCAACTTTTAATACTTTTTAAGACCCCGCGGACACCCTGTGTCTGGACCAGAGTGATGGAACAAAACACTAGCATGGCTCAAAAAACACACTATCTGTTTTAGTGAGTTTAAATATGTTTTGTTGACACTCTGCTGCTCCCAATTACCCTAAGAAATCCTTGCATTTTGGAAACAAATGTAATAATTTACATAAGCATCCTGAGGAGCTGATGTTAATCTTTTGGAGGGCAGAAGACAGACTCACACCATCTGCCTTTATTTAAATAAAACAAAAAACATATTGATGCACATTCAGCCAGGCTAAACACACATTTAAATGTTGGAGGAGGTTATCCTTGCTTGCAATGCGTTTCAATATGTGTGTGTATATTTGTGAACAGACTTGATCATAACTGCCTAAATTAGACATGTGTTGTTTATTTTCCATCAACACTGGCCTCACACAGCGTACCATTTGTTTATGATAGTTATGTTGCCTTAAGCCTATTTTCTGCTTGTATTTTTCTCTGGGTGGCTTGCCTGCTAAGTACTAAACAAGGTCAGTGGGAAAAAAGCAAACCAACCTTAACACAGAAACAGATGGAGATGTATTTTAAACAGGGCACTGAAAGGTGCATGGGCTCCGAGCCAATAATTGTAGGTGTTATTTTTTTAATTATTGGCTTTTTGGAATCCTTGGAGAAACTTGTGGTTAGCAATTCAACAGAAAAATTGATTCCTGGGTTAAGGTTAAAAACTGTAAACGTGTGTAAGAGACAAAGTGAGGTATATGCGAGTATCGAACGTGAGGTTACTCATGGTGCCGATGCAGATTTTCACATCTCACTAACCCATAAATGACTGCCTTAGCACTAACAGCCTATCGACAAACTGCATTCCCTCATTGGTCATCGATGAGGATGACCGACTGCATGAAGGGTTGAAATTGCCTGATGGAGAAAATAGAAAAGAAAGGATGGGGGGTGGAGAGTGGTGTATGTAAGGGGAGGCAGACAAAGAGGGAGGGAACACTGGTGGGGTTTGAGACCACGGCACAGGGAGGATCAGTGTGGAAAAAAACGAAGAGTCAGCAGACCGGAGAGGCTGCAAATGAGGGAGTAATGAAGCCGTGCAGGTGGGAGCAGGTGATCTATAATGAATGAAGCTTAGAGGGGAGAAGACGCGAGGGTCTTAGCTGGGCTTTTATTGGTCTATAATAAAGAGATGACCAATCAGAGAACCCCTGGGTGACCTGGTGGAGTGGCAGGGGGCAGGGGAGGTTTGGCTTTGTGTTTAATGATGTTCTAAAGCAAATAAGCACAAAGCAGGGATGTGCTGAGAGGGTTTAAAATAATGGCCATTATTAATGTCCTGCATTTCCCTCCCAAAGCAGCTTACATCAATGTGTTATGTAGAGCAAATGAAGAGGGGTGGACATAATAATGAAATCAGCAATGATTTGTACAGCTTTAAAAAAATAAAATAAAAGTTTTTGAGTTAAATCTCAGTCTCATTTCAATTTCAATTTCATACCTTTATTTATGCGGGTGAATCCCATTGAGATCATTGATCTCTTTTTAAAGGGTGACCTGCTGGGTCCATGTACGTGTTTTTCTCCTAACTCTCAGTTTCTACAGTCAGCTGTCACAGGCCTGATATGTCCACAATTACCCACAATCAATTATAAAAGTTGGGAACATGTGCACAATAGTAACCTTTAAAATGTTATGGCAAGGCAAGTTTATTTATATAGCACCTTTCAACACAAGGCAATTCAAAGTGCTTTACAAACATGAAAGACTTTAAGAAAATGATAATAAAGATAATAAAAGAAACATTAAAAGAGAAAATACATGGATAAAAGTTACAGTGCAGTCTAAGATATGAATAGTTCAATTAAAAGCAGCGGCAAAAAGAAAAGTATTCAGCCTGGATTTAAAAGTAGTCAGAGTTGCAGCGGACCTGCAGGTTTCTGGGAGTTTGTTCCAGATATTTGGAGCATAATAACTGAACGCTGCTTCTCCATGTTTAGTTCTGACACTGGGGACAGAAAGCTGACCAGTCCCTGAAGACCTGAGAGATCTGGATGGTTCATAATTTAGCAGGAGGTCAGAAATGTATTTTGGGCCTAAACCATTCAGTGCTTTATAAACCAGCAGCAGTATTTTTGAAATCTATTCTTTGACACACAGGAAGCCAGTGTAAAGACTTCAGAACAGGAGTGATGTGATCCACTTTCTTAGTGTTAGGGAGGACTCGAGCAGCGGCGTTCTGAATCAGCTGCAGCTTTCTAATCGATTTTTTCATTGCAGACTGAAGCTCAGCGCTAACTTTTATACGTTAAGCAAGAAACTTGAATAAATGCAGTTGTCGCTGGTCTTGGTGCTACGGTATATCTAGTATTGTGACATCCCTTAATCGAGATGGTCACAAAGGAAAAAGTGTGGAAAATCCTTCAAAGTGTGTCATATATGAATAAGATCATGGCCTTGTGGTTTAAAGTTTAGATTATTTTTGTTTAACTATTATTTCCAAAAAAAGAATTAAGCTTGAAGGAACACTGAATATTTTGCTGACAAATCCAAATCCAGCAATGTTATAGATGATAGACCTGGCATGTTTCAGCATATTTATCCAGATGGGTCTTATGGCATTCAAACGGTAACATCTTTCTCAATTTCGAGGGACATTTTTGTATCCACTTTATGGTTTCTATCGGCAGCCCTTTTTATAAAAACAAGCAACAGTTCTCCCCCTTTTTGTCTCGTCAGGTAAACAGATGAACAGTACGATCAGACAAAATAACACCCTGTTTAAAATGCTGAACTATAGAGCCGTGAATCCCTGGAAATAGACTGTCTCATCATTGTAAGAGAAACTCAGTGATGAGAGAACAACGTGCAAACTTTTTTAAATATTTTTGATTCAATGTGCGCCAAGCCGATATTATCTTGTGCCCTTGTCAAAGCAATTACATGTTAATGAGGCTTAATAGCATTAGTCATACCACAATGAATGCGGCCCCATTGGAACAAGAGGATTACAAAAAATTGCGTAAGGGGTTTTACGATATATTGAAGAGTTCCATAAACAATTACACAACTCTGTAGTGACCAATTTCATAAACTACTTGTGTTTATTTGTGCTGACCAAACTCAATTTCAAAACAGCTCTGAGCAGAGAGGCAATGTCATGATCAAAGACTGCTAAAAACTAACAAGTCTAAACTAAAGCAGGAGATGCTTGGCTTCAACAGGCTTCAACAGCCGCGACCCAGAGACCCCTTCATCATTTTATTGTTTAAAAGGACCCTTGTCACCCAAACAACTGCCCCATTGGAGAGGGCAGGACCTCCTCATCCTCCAGCACATGGCCTTTAAATGCACATGTGCTGACTGTTACAAAGACAACAGTAAAGAGGAGAGTTCAGTGAAAAGGGCAGTAATTGTGTCGGGTCTGTCACGGTCCAGTGGCTGGGAGCTTGATGATGAATCGAGAAGGTTTGGAGAAGACAATGGAAAGACCTGGGTCCAGTGTTTCAGTTTTCCTTCAGGATATCAACACACTCGTCAAGTCCTCTTTGCATAAGTCTAGGCTGCTGCTGCCCATAATGAAATTCTGACTATTTAATAATGTAATATATGTATGATCAGTGGGCATTTTCTGGCATTCGGTTGTACAAATTGTATCTTGAAGGGATTGCAAAGTAGCAGCTGTTGGTAGTGAAGTAAAGTCACTGCAGTAGTTTGTATAATTTAGTGCATTAAGTACAACTTGCATATGTTTCACTGCTAACCATCTTCTTAAGTATTTTAAGACTGATTTCTTGCATTCCAGATGAACAGTTTCAATTGAATTTAATATGCAGATTTATTTAGGAATATAAAATTCAGAGAAATTCAACCATGCAATTTACTATGTTGTTAAATTAAAACTGCTTATTTAATCCAGATTGTTTCTTTATCAACGTCTGGTTTGAGTAGTGCCCCTCATAAGGACATGCCCACAAAGACCCAACCCATTTACAGTTCCCCTCAGATCTACAGAGCATGTTAGCATCTTTAAGTTTATTATCTTTAGATGTATGGCCGACACCTTCATTTTTTTGGTTCGCTCTCAATCATTTTCAACCAGATATTTCTCTCAAGAGTGGAGACCGAAACAAAGCCATGGCTACAGAAAATACTGAATTGATGTCGACTTCAGTGTGATTGGAAATAAACCCTGAAATGAAGGCTAATGTCTGTGGGATGTGTAAACAAATAAATGAATGTCAACTCTAAACTTTAAAAAGTGATAACATGTTAATGTTGTGTTATGACTTCAGGGCCAATGCACGCGTAGTGCCTTTATTCAAAAAGTGAAAAGACACTGTGGGTGACAGCAATCCACCTGCAGAGAAATGTAATTTAATAGAGGTAATTGCCAGATTTGCCGAGGTTTGATTACTGACAACAGTGCTAATGATGCCATTCAGTAGCTGACTATCAAATCCTGAATGTCATAGTATCCCTAAAACACCAAACACACAAAATGTGGCTGACTACATATTCTCTGTGATGGATGGCCTATCTGAAGTAGTTTCTTAAGTTATTAGTCTCTAATTTGCATATGGTGCTGGATGCACAGACTGGAGAGTAGCTATTTAAAGTTATGGTTTAGAAAATGGCCAGCAGTATTATTAAGTACATGATGAGCCTTTAATCCGCTGAAATCAGCCAAACCACAGTCTAGGTACTTGAGTGTTTTATTTTCATACCTTTATTATATTTCATTTTCCTAAAATAATTCTAGAATGAGAATTGCATTTGACAAAGCTTCACTGAGCCATCCTGAAGCGGCGAGAGAGTAACGCTAACATCATGTCTTTTAATGGAGCCAACTCTTTTTTCCCCCTACAGTCAGTCAAAAGCACTGCCCTGCTATAAATCATTATAATGAGGCATGCATCAGCATTAATTAGCATATGGGTTACGGGCACACAGTAAGATACATAACTGCATGTGACATATATTCTCCATTATCGACTTGCATAGAGTAGCAGCAATCACCACCTCATCTCTCGCTCTACGCCAGCTCATCATTATCAGCAATCAGTGTACTGTGGGACTTGCAGACGATGTGTGCCGCTGTTTCGTACTGCAGAAGACTTTTTCACAAACACGGCATTGACTCTGATCAGGTAGAGGGTAAGTCAAATGTGTCTAAAAATATGTGATAAAAGGAAGTAAACACTAGACAGTATTTAGCATTGCTTACTGCACTGAACATGCTGGCAGTAGTTCAGTTAGGCTCCAGGGAAAAACTGCTTTTGTTATATAAAAAGGGTGATTTTTTTATACAATTCTTTAACTAAGTGTAGTATGTCCCTTTATCATAGATTTCCTGTGTGAACTTTTCTCTCTTTCTTCTTCTATCCTTTCTCCCCCATATATTTTCCCGATCCCCACAGGGAGCTCAGTCAATGTGTTTTGAGTGTCGCCAGTCAACAAGGAAGCAGTTCTGTCCGTGACGCTTGGGTGCTGGATGGCACACACACAGCCCATAGAGGCCCAGCAGTGATCTGTCTGCTGAAGCGTCTCCAAATGCCTCTCGCAGTCTGCCACCCGGCACAATCAAGCCTCCAAACGCACCGCACCCCCCTGCCGTGTGTAGATGGACCAGCGCAAGGAACAATTTGTACAGTCTGGGGCCAGAAAAAGAGTGGATATGAATTTCAGCCCGAAGGCCTGATGTCTAGCTGTAGGGCCGCTCATTCATTTGGGATTGGGAGGCGGTTGGCTCTATTCATCTGTTCACTTCAGACTATAATTACCTCCTGCATATCATTTCACTCCTACCCTCTTTCTCACTTCTCTTGCATCACACTATAATTTTCTCTGACCTCCAGCAATTCCTGCCACTAGTCAGTCTCTGATTAATCATAAATTCAACCTACCAGCCATAACGTCAAACAACCTTTGTAGTTAAATGTGATGATGAATAAGTGTTGGTTCAAATACAAAAACGAAAAATACAGAATTTAGTTTTTTATGAGATGGATAGATGAGATAATTCTCTATCCATCTATATATCCCTTTACTTTCCCAAATAAAGAGATTCTCCTCTACAATCAAGGTTATAGAAGCCCACTGATAACCAGCATACTAAGCTGCACATTACTTCAAACCAAATAATCGTGCTCTATTAGTTTCCATACAGAGGCAGGCATAATAATCACAGTTTCCTATGCATATTTTAGCATGAAAAGCATGCCTGGGGCTTTATGAGTTTGCCTCTTTTTCATGTTGATCTTTCTCTTGTCTACTGGAGTTAAACAAAAACAAAAGAGCAGACAAGCTGCTGTTTTAGTGGCTCCATTATGGTGATGCCACTGTTAAAGAAAGGGTGATGCAGTAATGTGTCAGATGTCATACATCTGCAGAAAAGGGTGCTCAAGTGAGCTGTTCATGCAAAAAAAGACAAAGCAAAACATCTTCTGTTTTGAAACACACTTATGGGCTGATGACTTCAGGACAAATTGCAACCTTTTTGCTTTCTTTCAGACACGAACGTCTGTGTATTGAGGACATTTTTAATAAAGGTGACGGCGCTCGCTTGCACCACTATTGCATGTCATTGTTATTCGGCTCTTGTATTTTCCTTTGTAGTGTGATGTTTTTAACTTGAAAGATATTCATTGCAAGCCATTTTGACCCCTGTTGGTGCTCAAAATACCTTGCATCTATGTTGTCACTAATATTAAACCCAAAAATGAAAATGAAAAAATGTTAGGAGAAAAAAAAACAGTTTCCAAATTGAACTGTCACTTCGTTATATATGGCCCTCAAGTCAATGCCACGCATCCGAAACACATGGAGAAAGCCGACTGTTAGGGTCTCCCAGGATCTTTATTTAAATAATGGGCCGAGCTGAGCAGAAGTCGTGTCCATATGGCCGCCTCCAGCTCTTCCTTCTCTAATGATCTCAGTGGAGAATAGATATCAGGACTCAGATGCTCACAGGGGGAGAGGCTCAGAGATAAAGCTGTGAGCACTCTACTTTCTCAGGGAGGGATTTATGCCTCGTGGAGCTAAACGGGCTCAATAGACACCTTTAGGAAAGCAGGTGTAAGCTTAACCAAAGCCGGAAAAAGACATTTGTTCTTAACTTAAACAAAAACCAAGGCAAATAAAATGATTGTGGTTTTTGTATTGAAAAGGTCAGTCTCTCTCTCACTCACACATAAACACACACACATTTCATCCCACATCTTTCGAAGTGACATTTTCTTAAATGGATGTTCCCTCTTCATCTGCCTTTTGCTAACCTGTCAGCTTCTCTTATACATAACCTTTGAAATTCCCCAAGCTCGAGTTAAATGTCTCGTGTGTGTGAGTTACATCTCTGTGACTGACAATGGCTTATTGCAAAAGGAAACTTAATGTCATTTATAACTCTGTGCCTTGAGTATTAAATGTCATGTTTAAAGCATTATAATACTGTCCCTCGTATAATCAATGTCACATTTATTTTTTAAAAACACTGAAGAAATGCCTGAAAATCTCTCTTTAAGATATGTCGGTAATAATATGTGTGCAAATATTTGTGTTTTAAAAAAGGCATGAGCTTTTTTGTTCCACCACTAAATCCATTTGCGGTATGGATGAAGCTGACCTTTAGTATTTCCTCAAAGTGAAAAACTATTCCAAAAAATATTTTGTACAAATGTTTGGCATGCATGATAAATTTAATTGAAAACCATCTAAAGGAAAGCTTACCTCCATTTAAACTTAACAATCTCAGTAGAAACGTTTCTATTGTATTCACAGGAGAAGTGACCATTTTGACCAACCACAAATATCTAAAAGTGAACGCCATTATTTGGAAAGTGTGAAAGCTAAGAGACTCACAATGCAAGATGGAGAGAGAGAGATAGAAAGGAGAGAAGAGGCTTGAGGGGAGCTGAAGGGGAACAAACACATACTGCTGGTGTGGCATACAGAGCCATCAGTGGGTTGATATACCTACATTATTAGTAATTACATGGTTAACATGATTTGCATTTAGTACAGCTCATGTTCAGAGTGTGGTGAGAATTGTCTGTGTGTTTTCTGATAAGGAATGGTTGGTTTATTGTTTGAAAAATGTCGTGTTATCTAGCAGTATGTAGTGTCTAACTCCGACCAGCAGAGGGCGCGTTCGCTACACTGTGTTGGGGACAAAGAGAAGTCTCGCACACTTGTGAAGTCACGGTGTGTGTGTGTGCGTGTGCGTGTGCGTGTGCGTGTGCGTGTGTGTGTGGCGAACTGTGATAATAAGATATATATGTTTGCTCTTTGCAGGTAAGAACGGAGAGTTGGAATTGTGTAATTGATGAGTGAATATGTTATGTGTGAGTTTATGATCCCGGTTGGACTTTATGTAGTAGTGTTTATGAACGTTACTTGTTCAGCAAACGTAACGTACTGAAAATGGCTAGCCAGTAGTTAGCACTGGTGGCCTTGTTAGCTTGAGCGAGCGTTAGGCGGGAAAGTAGAACTATGAGCCGGTCTAAAGAGCCCGGACTGCTCGTGTATAGTTAATAGATAAATAAATAAGTTATAAGAGATACATAATTGATTTGGTTAATGTGACAATGTTAGGTAGACATGATTGGCTGACTGTGTATCGGAGCAACACATTGATATTGAATGTACAAGATGAAACTGGTCTGGAATAGCAATGCAACAGACATGATTATTGTTTGGATGTTGATGCAGATGTTCATTATGTTTCTGTGTTAGTATAGTAAATACGTGCACAGAGAACGTAAACACAAACTTGAGTGAAGTCACGGTGTGTTGTGTGTGCGTGTATGTGTGTGTGTGTGTGTGTGTGTGTGTGTGTGTGTGTGTGTGTGTGTGTGTGTGTGTGTGTGTGTGTGTGGCGAACTGTGATAATAAGATATACATTGTTGCTCTTTGCAGAACAAAATAAAATACTTTCAAATGAAATGTGTAGTGGAGGGCTACTTCACTCTGTACCACGCTACACTGGCTGGGAATAGATGGCAGAGAGAAAAGAAACACAGTGAAGAAAGGAGACAGAGGATGAATAAGAGGTTAGGTGGCAGGGGACTTGGTTTGGGGAAGTGGAGGGATAGAGAAGGGCAAAAGGCAAAGAGTTAGTGAGGCAGA
Organism: Gymnodraco acuticeps; assembly: GCF_902827175.1. NCBI lineage: Eukaryota > Metazoa > Chordata > Actinopteri > Perciformes > Bathydraconidae > Gymnodraco > Gymnodraco acuticeps. The sequence goes on along the minus strand of NW_022990082.1, from coordinate 1,756,979 downwards.
AGGGAATCCACAATGTGGCTCCACTGGGACCAGCATTAGGCTTTGTAGTCCTGTCCTGAAACAGCCATACTGTTGTGGGTGTCTCCCTGACTTGTTAAACTCCAGGCAACCTCAGCTTTCTGTCAAATTAACATCGCTTTAATCTTGCGCGCAGGTCCCCTCTCACACTGTATTTCACCTCATCTTAGCATTGTGTTATAATCAGGAGAGAGGTCTGGCATGCGGTGTTTTTCAGGTCAAACCAAAATGACGGAGAAAACATGTCGTGTTTACATCACAGTTTAAATCCTTGTTCTTTTATCAACCATGGCTAGTGTGCATACTTCAAAACAATATGCGCTAAAGCCTTACAGCACTTGAAGCAATTATTTAAACCCTTGTAAGTACCCACAATTCCTATTGTAAAATCAATCATTTTGAAAGTCACTCACTCTATTATAAGAGAGGAAGTAGAAGGTGGCCGTTCACCTATGTGCTGGATTATGCAATAGCATATTTACAGTGGATCATATTAAACCCTGCATTTTAAGTTATTGTTGCTTCTCTTATGCATTTTCTATTCTCACACTGAACATATTTAGGTTACAATGTCAGCATGGGCAGTTGTATCCCTCTAAAGTCTAAACATTTGAAGAAACTATGATTGGAGCTATTGGAGTTAGCAAACGGACAAATACCAGATTAAAGCCTCAACAAAACACTCTTGGCCAGATTACCACAAAGTGTCTATTTGTGTCTCACTGTATGGCAGAGACAAGACCAAACTGGTTGCTATAGAGTAGGTTCAGCCCAATTATGAGATTATTTTTTAAAGAGCACATTGTATTTAGGTATTGAGCCTCAACATAAAAGGCATGATGCATGAAAGAGAAGCGGCCATAACCAAAAACCCATTTACGGCTAGCGGTCATTAATTTGAACACAATGTGTTGCTTAGTAGTGAAATGGCTGTTACTGTAGGTAATCCAATTGAGTTGATTAAAGGTGGTACATGGAGCAAAAGAAGCTCATTACAGAAGCTCTGCTCACGCAAGAAAATGATCATGCATAGACACTGGCAACAGCCCTGCAGACAATTTGCCAGAAGTCCATTAGCACGGGAGTTTTTCATTAATTGGCGAGGAAAACTTGTCGCTGCCACCATTTACTAGCATAACAACTTTGTGTCTCATTTATTATTGAAAGTGTTGGTGAAGTAGATGATTGGTACCACTTGAAATCAGCTGGTTGTAATTGCCACAAGACAGCTGTGATGTAGTTCTTGGCGGACTGATGATGAATCAGTATGGTGATGTGGCTACAGAGAAGAATCAGAGACTGTGGGTGTTTCGCAATGTCAAGGACGCTTGCTTGGTAGCACATGTCTTCCGAGTCATTTGTTTCAGAAGCGAGGCAAGAATCCCTCCTAACCTCGGAAAACGAAGAATGGTGGAACAGGCTAACAGGTGTGCGTCATATGCGAGGCCCCGCCTTAAATGGAGCGCGATTTCCGCCACAGATTTGGAAATTGGTCCGTGTGCAAAGCATTGTGGGGATTTTAAGACCGCGGAGTCTACACATGTGCAGCCTCGAAATTTCTCGCTACGAAGTACGCCGGCCTCTAGAATTCCAAGTATGCTGGACATTGGAACAGTCCTTCGGTGGCACTCGATGACGTAGTATGCTTGAAATAGTGGCTCTGGAGCAGCCTTCGTCGACATTGAGAAACACCCCGAAGGCTAACTAGAAAGCTAGTTGTACATTCAGACACATAGGCAAAAGTAGATAATGTATGTGTCTTTTCAAGCCACTGCTGTAAAAAATACTGTCATTGTTTCCTGAAGTATAATCTGACTTAATACTGTATAAGCGAAAAAATATGTTGAAGCTGAAATAATAATTTGAGTGTTTTCTTCTGCATCTTATTTGTGGTGGAAAAAGCCAGAGAGTAATTAAACGTGTAATCAATCCTCCATACGAAGGACTGTACTCACCACAGGGGCTCCTGTCTGGGCAACCTCATTATCCGACTTCAAGTCAGAAATTCAATCGTAAGATTTAATTGAGTTTAAATTCTTAATTGGCTCCACCACTGGGGGTAATTAAACAAATGGTTTCTTTAAACAAAGATGTTTCGGTTGGGCGAGAGACAAAGGAACCATACAGCTGTTCTGCTTGAGTTACTGGAAGTATTATACAAAGTGCTGCACAAGGTTTCTTAGCCGGGGTTTGGAGGAGTGAGTGATCAAAATATCATAAGGATTGCTTCTCTCCATCATCAGTTTATTTATTTGTGATCATCTGTTTGAACCTAGAAATTGTTTGGGCACACCACCTCCCTACTTTTCTTTCTTTGTCGTCCTGTCATGAAATCTCTGCCTGATTTATTTGTAGTTGTTGTTATTTATTAAAGTGTATACAGCACATTGTTGAGCTGCTTTTGAAATTAAGGATGAAGTCTCTTTCAAGGTGCCATCTCATTCACCATGTACCGTTCTGTTTGATGTTGGCAGAGCAGGACAATTAGGGTGTATGAAACTTGCTTTCTCTTGTCTTTCCTTTTTTCTCCTGCTCTTTATCTGTCGCTCATTATCCTCTCTCTAGCACGCGCACACACACACACACACACACACACACACACACACACACACACACACACACTGCAGCAATCAGATCAATTCGGAGAAACTGATCAAATTGTATCTGGCACCATAATGTGGTATAGTTCTGATAAGTGTTTTAGCTGTCTACACATATCTGGCTCCTGTCAAAAATATATATCCATTTCTAAATGACAGAGTAACAGGCCATGTCACAGCTTATGTTTGCTAGCAGACACAACCACTGATCTCAACAACTTGATATGCATGCGTCTGAGCAGGGGAAGTTACACGGCAGCACAGACATAACCAGTGCATGACATTAAGGATTTTGGGCCATCTAAGCTAATTTACAGATGGCCCTGAGCCCAATAGAGATTGCCCTGAAAAATGCTCGCGGACGAAATGACGCACGAAGGGTTTGGGGGGCCTCCCCCTAGATTCTAGAACATTTAGATTTTTGCTGGTCTTAGATGCTGTCTGGTGCATTCTCTAGACTGAATTATAAGATGAACCACCACAATATTGTATTGTACAATTTCAATTTTATTCTTCATTTCACTCGTTTGTTTGTTCTTGTTTGTGTTTGCTCGCTTGCATGCCCTGCATATAAGAAATACTTAAGTTGTTGGTCAAGACACTTTCCATCGGATGAAGGCAAATGCCTTCCCAGATGTAAAAAAGTAGAAAACATTACATTCAGTTATAATAGAATATAATTCCTTTATTGTCATCGCACCAGGTACAACGAAATTTAAAAAAGCAATCCTCGCAGTGCATTTCCACATAAAACGAATAAATATATATCTATATAAACATATACACACATAAACATATGCTCACACATCCATACCAACATGCATACATGCCCGCACATTATTTAAATACAGTTTACAATATAAAAAACACAGGGATGATATTTTGCATCTCTGATGTCGATCAGTTAATAAGTTAATACAACTATTAAAAAGTAGTGCAGTTGTAATTGTTCAGTTCAGCGTTTGACGGTGTTCAGTTCTCGTATGGCTCTGGGGTAGAAACTGTTTTTCAGTCGGTTTGTCCTTGATTGAATTGACCTGTAGCGTCTACCGGAGGGCAGAAGAGCAAACAGGAAGTGTCCAGGGTGTGAAGAGTCTGCAATTATTTTTGCCTGCTCTGTTGAGGCTATAACTGCGAAAACAAACATTATTTACACTATTATGGCCCCTGTTAAAAATGTTTGTAATGTTATCTACTGTAAGTTGGTCGAACGAATGCCTCCTCATCCGGAAGCTGACCGAGCAGACCCGAGCAGCAGTCGAGAGGAGCCGAGCGCATCCGCGAAGCACACAAAATGGGACGTCAGAGTTCCCGTTAGCCGGCAAATCTAAATCTCTTCGGTTTCCCTTTAGCGCAATACCGCTTCAGTTGCGCCACTTATGTGACAGACAAGAAGAGTCAATTATAATGTTTAACACGTAATGTGGAGAAAGAGATGTCCTGTATGGGTTGATTGTGCGTTGATCTGTTGGTAATGCCTCGGGGTTCCGGTGGGCATGTAAACAAATGCATAATGCTGCACTATACTTTGTGGCCTCACCCGGTTGCATAGCGACACTTATTGTTTAGGTGTCTTTTAATAAACAGGTAGTCATATCATTAGCTAGAACTAGCTGGATCTGATCGATATGGACATAAACGCGAGTGAAGTCTAATCTGACGGGAGAGAGAGATCAGCTGCTGCTGACGAGTCGACACGCAGCTCTGCATAATCACATGCAGTGGTGAGCGAACAAAACACACACTTCAGGTTAGCATATCACACATAGCTATTTTAATTACCTCTCAAACTACCTAAACTTGTTATAGATATGTTTAGTTTTACTGTCGGGTCACTCATTACTGATCCCCGAGCTGCATGATGCTGACATAATAGATTGCCCGCTCGGGCAACCAGCAGGTGAGGCTTCATTGCCCGAGCCATCGGGCAGCCCTTAATGTCGAGCCCTGCATAACACATCAAACTGCATATATACATCCGTGATCAGACTCCTGCAACCCAAGTGCTTTAAAACATCACATTTCTAACACACCTGAAGCAGTGCCATGTCCTTGTGCGCGTCAAAAATAAGAAGAGTTAGGTTGGGAAATTCCTTGTTTCTAATGATGCTAAAAGAAAAGCAATGCTCGATACATGTTGATGAATGGCATTTTGAATTGCTTTTTCTCACTGTTTGACTAGATTCATAGCAGCACAATCATTACTATTGATCTTAAGAAGTTAAATGATTGATGATGTTGAATGATCTTTACTACCATTACCATGTATTACCTCAACAAAACCCTTCATATAGCATATATATATATATATATATATATATGCTATATGAAGGGCTTTTGTAAATTCCTTGTTTCTAATATATATATATATTTAATTGTGGCGAGCCGCCACAATTAAATATCGTCCACCACAAATGGATCTCATACATTTTTTTTGGGGGGGGTCCGAAAACCAGTCAGTATCTGGTGTGAGGGGTAGGGGTAGGGTTAGGGTTAGGGTTAGGGTAATGTTGTGAATCGAGTGGCCCATGGTGGTGGTGGGGTTATGGTATGGGCAGGCGTATGTTATGGACGACGAACACAGGCCACTCGATTCACAACATTAGCCTAACCCTAAAACTAGATACTGACTGGTTTTCGGACCCCCCCAGCAAAAAGCAAAAATGCACGTTTCAGAGTGGCCTTTTATTGTGGCCAGCCTAAGGCACACCTAATCAGCATCTAATCAGCATCTTGATATGCCACACCTGTGAGGTGGGATGGATTATCTCGGCAAAGGAGAAGTGCTCACTATCACAGATTTTTTCAGATTTGTGAACAATATTTGAGAGAAATGGTTATTTTGTGTATATAGAAAATGTTTTAGATCTTTGAGTTCATCTCATGAAAAATGGTTGCATTTATATTTTTGTTCAGTGTATATAGCCTCTCATCCCTCAGGTCTCGTCAGTCTGTGTATTGCCTCACAATTACTTCAAATCGAATTACCTTCCTGCCTTTTATGATGCAATTGCCAAAGCCTCAGTTTGTTACTAAGACTAAAAAGCTATTTTCTGAAATAATGTACCTTCAAGGTGTTATTTAGCGTTACATAAGATGACAGTTGGTATTTGAAATCAACCCATACACCAGGATGACTACAAAGTGGAATGGATGGCTCGGGTGATTTGTACCAAGCTTCAGTCAAGTGAGCTCCATTCGGGTTACTGGCCCTCGTAAGGTTTTCACAGGTTGTACATGAGCAAAGGGAAATGGCCTGTGGTTGAAAGGATGTGGAGTAAAGATAAGAGAAATGAGCCAAAACATGCCATTACTTTCTTCTGGTCTCTAATAATTGACAATTCATTGAACATCAACATAATAAAATGTCTGTGGTGAGGTAGTTACTGTTTTTATGGTATTTTAGGGCTATTTGATAGAGAAAGAGCACATCTATGAGAAAGAGAGAGACAATAACAGAAGGATTGTTTAGTAGTCTTTACAGCAGATGTACATGTGATGCAGCTTTAGCTTTTCTGAACCACAGGAGTTTCACAAAATGTTATACTAGTGCCGTTTAAAACCTTTTGTTGGGCTGCAATGATCATTAAAGTTTTAGAAAGCTGGATTTAATATCAAAGCACAAACAAAACATTGCTTTTCTCTGAACTATAGCATGAACCTCAGTCTCTGGAGAAATGAAACTGCAAATCCAATTTCTCTTGATAATCTTATTCGCTACTGAGGAACGCTGAGCTCCAGATCCATCTGAAATGTCTGCCATACTAAGCATATTCTTCACTACTTCCTGTAGATGTGAGGTACATCGAGTTATTTCTTCTTTCTTTTTTATCACTTTACCCACGGTCCACATCTGGTAAATGGGCCATGGCTGGCGAATATAGCAGTTTATTTTCATTTGAGTGAGTTGGGAACTTATTTCTACAGATAGAGAGAAAATCATATTTCACCAGTAGATCCCGGTGCTGCCTGACATTGATGTATTACTCTGGTCGAAGCATTCCCATTCACTTCTCAAGTAATTACGTTTGGATTCCAGCACCTGCATACTGGAAGAAAAATCTGAAATGTAAACAAACCAGAAACATATGATCTAATATCCAGTTTTTGAAAATGTGCCTGAGGGAGCTCAAATAAGATCATACTGTCTGAGACAATATGAAGTTTGATTGCAGCAGATTGACACTCACATCAACACAAAGCATGCATTGTGTGCTGTGCTCAAAGAGAACATGCATGAACATCCACTGTTCTTTCTCTGCCACGATAATCATGCATTTAGTGATAACAAGCCTAGAATTATCTGTAAGGGTTCAACAGTACATTATTTTCATTACTGATTTAAAAATATATATGTTGTCAGCATATTTGCCTTTCTTTGATAGTAAACAGTTGCCATAGAGGTTGCCGGCTAGAATGAAACCAGAGATGTTGCAGTCAAGCCCCTTTAACCATTTGTCCTATCAGGGTTACCAGTCAATCACTTGTTCGCTAATTTCAAATCAATTGTTAAGCCTATATTGGTTATCTACACCCTTGGAAAGGCAGGGGGGGTTTTCAATGAATTGCAATCCGCAGCCTCACCACAAGATGCCACAACATCCCATACACTGGTCTTTTAATTAAAAATCAATCAATCATCAGCTTTTTTATGAACCAACTGTGTGAACATAGATTCCTTGATGACGATGAAGACTTAATCCGTTCTGCATACATGCAGTGAATCCAATTAAACTTGTACCCATGAAATGAGTCCACAGACCTGATGAGATCAATATTAATATAATATATTAATATAAATATTAATGTCTGTGTAAAATGGCTATTCTCCAAGGAGTGGATATGACTGTCACATATTTATGATTTTAGCTGGCTGTGTATGAGAAAGCAATGTGCGGTGTGGCACTATGTCGGAAGTGGTCAGCACGGTCGCATCACAGCACTAAATGTCATGATTCAAAACGCTGGTGTCCTCCCACAGACCACAGACACGCAGGTCAGGTTGATTGGCAACGCAAACAAAATGTGCCCCTCGGATTGAATGCTTGTCTGTCTCTGTGTGATTGACTGTCGACCCGTCCAGGGTTCACCCCGCCTCTTGCCCAGTGTCAGCTGGGATCGGATCCGCCCCCCGCTACCCTCAGGATTAACGTCGGGGTTCAACTGATGGATGGGTTTATATTAGTCACACGGCTCTAGGGATGGCGTATGGTCCGTCAGTCCAGTACTGAAATGTTAGATTGATCCCCATGAGATGTTGACATTCAGAGGAAACATTGTATTTCATTTTGTGATCCCTTAACTTTTACATGACAATGCTAGGATCTTACTTTAGAATTTTAGCATAGCTGTAGACTCTGCCTTTTATTAAACTGAAATACTCAAGCAAACTCCAGATTCAAGTCCATCAAAGGACTTTGTTGCATGTCACTGCACATTGTTCTCCTTCCATTGTCTCCCTCTTCTATCCAGTCATCAATACATGTATGACAATGTTCCCTAAACTTTAAAAACATGTAATAATGTGATGCGTATACAGCCGAGTTTTCAAATGAAGACTGCTTGTTTCTGTAAGGAGGAGAAGGACCCAGAAACAGTATGAAGGAGATCCAAACCACCACAACAACATTGGCTGTACATTCTGTGGTTTCATGTCAACGTAGGAGAGAAGTAATTAGCTGCTCTCTCATAGATCATGTTCCACTCTCATGACACTTTAAGTCCAGGCCCTTCTGTTCATAAATCCTCTTCCAATTTCTGTTAGGAAAAAACCCACATGGTTTACAACTTAGAGAGAGGAGCAGATTCCCATTAGAAGCAAATCATGAAACATTTAATGCCAGTGAATGTTTCAGTACAATAAAGCGTAATTAGTTCATGTGTGAACATTCATACTTCAGATGACGGATTTGAAACTTGATTAGAGCTCGCTTGAATTGACTTCCACAAGTTCACAATTAAAATCTAAATCACTGTGTTCAATAAGTAAAAGAAATACAATTTGACTTATATATAAAGTAATATAATCATTCTAAAAAGGCACACATTTGTCATCTTTACGAAGAATAAAGATGTCAAATATACATGACTTTTACCCTAAAGGTATTTGATACAGAAAGGACTGACTATGGATAAAAAGTGACTGAGCTGATTTGACATTTTCTGACTAAAAATATCCCTTTTGTTCCTTATTATTCTCTAAATGAGGTGTGCATTTAGTGCGATTAAAGATAAAACAGCGCTATAAACTCTTTGTTCTGCCTTTTAACGAGTGACAGCAGCAAATTCCAGTTAAACAACCTGACCTGCGATTACGAATAAAGACACAAAGCCTTTAATGTGACATCTATTAGCCACATTAACTGTATGCTGTGTGCTTTCCTGTCACTGTTTAGTAATGTGACACACAGCAAGTGTTTTACAGGAAACCTTATCAGATGAAAAGCTCCAAGTGGTAGCAAATAAGTTGGACAAGTAATGAAAGTGAACAGATCGGTCCTCTGCCTTCCTGCCATCATTGCACTTCTGTAAGCCTCACTGCTTCAGTAACTAACTCTCTGACTGTATGTTCTGCAGGATGACCAGAGAAGGATGGATCTCTTAACCACTTCTGCTGATGGATAACTCATTTGCTTTTTGTCACAGTGGGTAATTAGGCTTGACCAAGCACCCTGTCTCTGTTGGCCAACTAGCAGAGCTCTGCAGAATGCCTGACCCAATGATAAATCATGTCAGTTACTGCTAGTCAGCTTTGTTAGAGATAAGGTAGTTGCTTTAAATGACCATGTGTCATTTTGCCTTTTATTCAAAAAGGATGGCAGTGTTTTTTCCACCCCTATCTATCTGTCTATTTGGTATGACATCAAAAATAAGCAATCAGAATGTACCGATACAATTTGTGCCAATGAAATTGAATACTGCGGCCTACTCACTTGCATACAGTCCATTTTATGACAACCTTTCCGACAGACATCTCCCTAACAGTTGCGTAATAAGCAATGCTTTTCCAATTTAAAATATGCTTCCATTGTGAACACGTTCAAACGGAAGCACTCTCCTCCACTAGCTTTAACATTAAAAGGACCTGACAGGGAGAGATGGGTGGAGAGGGGGGTAAGAGGAGGGGACCAGAGGGAGCTGTTGAGTGTCTGCTGATGGGCTAACTCAATTTCAGGGAATACAATGGAGCCAGAGGCTGATTTCCAAAAGGCACATTGTCATTCTGAGCTGTATGGCACCTGTCTGGTGAGTTCATCTCTTGTGCGGTGGTTGTACTCGAGAGAGGAGGCCGGGACCAGAGGAGAAGACCACATTACGGCGGGCCCTTCGAATGGGAGGGAATTGAAAGTGAAACTGTTTGAAATGCGTTTGAAATGCATTGAAATGAAAAGCGAGCAGCCTCTTATGGCTGTCATTGGAATTCGTTCAGAAAGGCACTCAATTGGTTTTGACCAGATTGAGTAGGTGAACAGGAGGGGATCGAGTGAATCGATCCAGACAATGATGCTGTTGCCTCGGTGACGGCTCCAGGAACCCGAGATCCCCAGGACTGCTGCCGCCAGTTGTTGTACTCAGAAAATCAAAATCACTGTTCCATGAATTTAAAAAATCCAATTTAACACATTTATAAAGCCTTGAAGATCTACATTTTTCGTGTTCAGTAGAGATGTCTAATTCCCATGACTCGTACCCTTAATGCATTAATCAATTGATAATAAATGAGCGGCTGACTGTGGACGTGGGGATTGAGCTGATTTTACAACAAAATAATCCCAATTATTCCTAAAATAATGTCCTTTTGTTCCTTAATATTCGTTAAATGGGGTGTGCATTAGTGAGATTAATGACAAAACAGCAGAATAAACTCTGCCGTATAAAAGGACTGCTGCCGCCAGTCGTTGTTCTCTCAGAAACACCCGCCCACACCGCGTACACCCATCCTCCACCTCTATTATTTCTCCATCTTTCAGAAGGTGGGTGTAGCATCAGCTGCAAGTCCCCCCTCTTTGTTCGATGCTCCAATTACAGAGCTGCCTGCACCGATTAAAGAGGCAGCCATCTGACAGCAGCTAAACACTTCAACACACACACACACATTATTCTGTGCAAAGCAAATGGTACACCTAACCCCATCAGCCTACAGACATCTGCACATGTACGTCCCCTGACTGCTCTGCTGTATAGTGTAACAACTTACCTTACACACTCAGCAACACATTCGTACACACACATCTGTCAGCGCAATAAACCTGACCCTAACAACGGCATATAAACACCTACACAAACACACAAAAACACAGCACACGGCAGGTGTTTGCCGCTGCTGTCTGTCACATCCAGGAAGAAACAACGAGCCATAATGAGAATGGGAGCTCCTAATTGAAGGTGTCATCTTTTTTTAATTGTTGTAGAAACAATTTGCCGGTTTAGACGAAGTGGCTGTTCAGGTGTCTACACAATCACGGCTGGCAGGAGGTTGTGTCCCTGACCTCGCTCTGTGGCAGGTCCTCCAACACTGAGACTCGACCTCGGGAGAGCAGGCTAATCTTTTCACTATTACAGTCTTTTTATGTTCCCATTATTCTCCACCTGTCTTTACATCATTATCTACTTCATGTGTGAATAACTGCACTGTGCTTGGAAAAACAATTTACCTCATATTGTTGTGTGATAATTAGAAAAGGTATAGCTATCTATAAAATATAATATTTATTTATTTAGAGACATTTAAAACACAACTTGGGAAGCAGACGTTATGTAACTTCCTTAACTTTTGTTTTTTAAAATCTTTGTACATGATCTAAAGTGTGTTCATGCTGTATTGTAATGACATGTTTTGCATTCTGACAGTTTAACAACCACAACAAACCAGTATTGATTTCCCTGTTATAAAGTGATTTACTAATAAATATATACTGCAGACAAAGACACCTAACCTCAGGTGTTTTACACAAGTTAGCAAGAGTTTTCCCTTTTTTATTGTGTTGTAAGTATATTTTTGTAACACACACAGGCACACAGACACACACACACACTTTCTGGCAGTACAAATAAAAAGTGTACATTATCACTAGAGGTGCATGTGGATAATGTTATTAGTCAGAAGATTCAGCTTGGTATAACTGAACCCAAAGCTTACGAAACATCTGAGCTAAAGCAGGTAAATAAAGTCAAAGGAACCAGCACTTAAGATTTCTGCTTCGTCTAACAACAACTACTTAGAATATCCAATACTACACACCAGCAGCAATGATCCAGTCTGACACTGAGAACAACAACTGACATCTCTGCCGATGTAGTGCTTTGCCTCTTCTTACCTTGAGAAAACAGGCGAGGAGGAGGGTGTGTGAAGTGCTGCTCTGATGCGCGGCTGCTCATGTTCACAAGGTGTGTTCCTGCGAATAAAGTGAGACAAGGAGATTAAGAGGATGGGAGGTGGGGTCATGCTTGCAGCTGCGCCAGCCCGCTGGAATACAGAGCACGAGGATTAGTCCTCCTGATCGTCTAGACTGTTGGAGCTGAATAGAGGTGAAAACGACAATGTGTAGGACTTCAAAGAACACCACTTATAAACATAGTAACATCTGAATGTCACAGCACTGTTGAGCCAACGTACTTCCATTCTAGTTTTAAACTTTAACCTGAACATTTAAGTGAAATCGGCTCAAACGTAATATTGCTGGCTATTCCTCATGACAAATCCCTGTGACCTCACCGTGAAATGATACGCTCCGGTTTCTCTTTGCACTGCTGTCTTCTGCGAGCGCCTGCCAGTGCTCAGTCATTACCGAAGGCCCATTTCCTTGTTGAGATATCAGAGGCCTGGGCACACCGCGTAATGGTAGCGAGGCTGCGAGGAGTGAGCGAGGCATGTCCTGTGGGCCCAAACCACATCATGAGCAGGCAGGGATTCTGACTGCTGGAGCATGAAGCCGAAGCAGCCACACTTCATAAATCCTGCTCATCGCGGGGCTGCACATAGGATGCTGTGGGAACAAAATAATTGCAGTTCTTACTTGTTGTGTTCAGCTATACGTAGTGGTGGGCATACACCTGAAGTGTAGTCTATTATCATCAGCCAGCAGAATTATTACATTGCTATATCTTGCCTTTGTAAACAAGTTCTGATTAATTAAAACCTACATCTGAAGCTCTGTATTTGCTTGAAATGACAGGTTGTTCCCTCTCTTCTGTAAAGAAAAGTGTGTCCAACCCCCTGGACACAACACTAAGTAATCCTAGAGTTGCATTATGCTCCTGACATCCATCAATCTTTCAGTCATTTGAAGCTCTGAAAGCTTGCATGTCTACCTTTGCACTGCCTGGAAGCAAAACACACAACGAATATCGCAGAGACAGATACAGAGCTACAAAAAACAATCGCCCATTTTGAGTGAATAAATTACAAGTGATTGTGCTTTGTAATGAAGGCAGCGGAGCATATTGTGCAAATGCTCTGCTTTTAATGATTTAATTAGAGAACCTCACTCAAACTGGAGCAGAAAATTCGAACATGGAGATGAGCGAGGAGCGCTGCCAGAAAACAGCACCGCGACTCAAGAGCCTGTGTTAATTGCTGCAGCAGTCGACAGATGTGCCTCACGTTTCCGCCCATTTCCTGCTTTATCAAAATTAGTTAGCCCCCGAAAATGCCAAATGTTGTCTTCCTAAACTAAATGATTTACGACCGCTAAGATGCATCATGTCGTTATAATTTCCGACATTCTTTATTCGGTTTAGAGAGCATGCTGTCTGCGGCCTCAGGCAGTTGAACGTGTGTTGAATCATTAACTACAGCTACTGATTTGTCCCAAATTACACATTTAAAAAGGTACAACTTCAAACAACCTCTTTCAGAGGTTTCAGATCTATTTTGTTAAGCCTCAACTCACCTAGTATTTAAACACCAACTGACTCCCCAATCCCCACAAAGTTTGAAGGCCGACTTTATCAAACTAAACTATAAAGTGTCTTGTGGACCTGAAGGGACAGCCCGATGTGCTGTGGTGCCCCAGCCTGAACACAGTCTCCCTCCGCTGACAGCCGCACAGCCATTAATCACCAAACTCATTAAGACAATCTGCACCGAGTGCCCACAGCTCATAAACTCTGGAATAGACCATAGTGGCTTTTACCTCCTGAAGCATCTGCTTATTTACTTCTCAGTACAGTCAAGCAGCCCATTGCAGATGACGAAGGCTGTTTATCTGCATTATATTTATTCATAGCACACGGCATTGTCTTTCTTCAGGTATGCGAGAACAATAAAAGCAAAATCCTAATCAATAACATTGGTGACCGAGGAATTGCACTGAAATCGTAAAAGGGTAATACGAGACAGAAACGTATTCTTAACATTGATTCACTTCTGTCGAGAAGAATACACTATTGTAATGAATAAAAAATGAGCAATACATCCTAATTCTGTTTCAGAGGCTGGAGAGAATTGCTGGAGGTAAACTGCAGAGTGTAGCCTAAATACTGAACATTTCCATTATGTAAAATATAAATATTTACAAGGCTTTGTTTATGCAGAGCGGAGAAAGCTCACACACAAAAAGACAGCTCACACAATAGTGCACTCAAGGTCCCATCCAGGGACAATTTGCATGCTTTCCAAATTAGACAATATTTCATGGTCACATTGAGGCTATGAAAATATTTTCCTGCTCACACGGAGAGCCTTATGTTCTCCCAAGGCTCCATTTAAAACACTACAGGTGCAATCTCCCACTCGTAAGTGGTAAAAAGATCCCTTTGGTAGAGGCGCTCTTGATAAGTGAGTGTGAAAATAGACTGTAAAAAGTGTTAAAAAGTTTGAACACCTAGGGTAAGGGAGGCGTGTGGTGCAGTGGGTTGTGCGTTGGTGTTCGGATCAGGAGGTCAAACAGGTTCAAACCCCACTGCAGTCAGCATGTCGGTGTGTCCCTGGGCAAGACACTTCACCCCAAATTGCTCCAGTGGGGATTGGCCACAGTATTGAGTATGTAAGTCGCTTTGGATAGAAGCGTCTAACAAGTGACATGTAATGTGATGTGGTAGAAAAAGGTTTTATTCTTGAAAAACCTGTGTGAAGTTGCCTGAAGCCTCTAAAATGAGCAATGCCATTCTCTACTTGTCAGGGAATCATTCTGTATACATGTTTGCCTTTTGCCCTCTGACGCAGATGCCCAACCTTGGGCAGCCGCAATCTCCCTTAAGGAGGGGCTGCCCAAGCATTTTGTTGTTGTTACCAGTTTATGACCGGGCAATTCTCGGTCAGAAATAGTTATTGTTGTGGGACACCTGGAACACATCCTTCTCGGGGCGTAGATGACTCCGAGCCATAAGCGACAACAAATGTGATTCAGTGTCCTCAGCTGTTTAGTCTATCTATTGAAGAATGTTGATTATTACACTCTGAACTAGTTAAAACCTAGAACTACAGGAGGGTTCTTGAGAATTGATTGTGGCATCTCAACCGTGTGGTCAACTCGTGGCCCGTGACATGTCTTGTGAATTCTCCGGCCGAAGCTCCAAATAAACTGTCAGCGTTTGCCATCAAAGCTCCAGCTCTCCACGCGTCTCTCTAAGTCCTGACTCTCCATTGCTACAGAAGTTTCCCCCCACACTACTGTATATCCTTTCTCTTCTCAAGGCAACATTTCCATGTTGACATCAATGGCCCGTAGGTTACGTGTACAACTTAAGTTGCCATGGTGATGGGAGCCTGGTTATGTGTTAAAATAGGGGAACAAACTTGAAAGAAACAAGATTGGCGTAGGTTGAGACTGTCCATCCCTAGAAACAAAATGTCAGAAATGTTTTATGTTAGGAAAGATACCCTTGAGATCTATCAAATGCTTTTATCATGGCAACAATAGGACAATGTGTGAAAGTATCAACAGTTCAATTCCTATAATATCTGGAAACAAGTATGTTTGCGTTATTACCATTTGTTTGGACATTTGTACATTCAACTTTTCAGTTAGAGGCATGCAGGGAATGGGATGCAACATAATTTATTCCGATTGATACTCTCCAAAAATGTGTTGGCGCTTCATATTCTTGGCAGCACATTTTTGAGCAATAGCATTAAGTTCCAAATTGTCAGTTTCGTCCTGTTGAATTTGCAGGACAAGTAGTCTATTCAGCCTTGTTTGTGAAATTGTGCTTCTCAAATATGTCTTCAGCCGTCTGAGTGGTGAGAAGCTCCCCTCGGCTGAGGCTGATGAGCTTGGCAAGGCCAACAGTATTTTCAGCAGAGTCCTGGCCTCACTGAAAAGCCTCCAAGCTTCCCTGAGATTTTGTATTTTAGCAATTGCCAACTTCACCACCTCAGTGGTGCCTGTGTTTGGGTTGATATTGATCGGGTAAGGAAAGATGCTCAGTTCAAGTTTATTTTTCTTTAGAGCTGCCTTCACACGATAAGAGATGTGCTCTTTGCTCACAGTGAGGTAGATGTAGAGCCTTGAGGTAAAGACAGCTAGTTAGTTTAGTTTTATGGTTACCTTCCCTGGTTGCCGGTGCCCTTCATGCAGCTTTCATATTATTGGTTTCCCTTTGAAAGATCAGCAACAATCGAGGTCAGAATTGAAATATTTCCAACTTCAAACACTGCGCTCTTCTACAATTTAAAGCGGTGCTTGAGCCAGTTGGGAGTAAACAATAAACCATAGGAAAACAACGACAAAGCCAGCGGAGAGCATTGCCTTGCTGAATAACTCTGATCTTGAGAATACATTAATGCAAACGTTCATGCCAAATAACATTTCAAAAGATTGGAATTGCTTTGCCAGACCAGCTCATTTACTTCCAGCAGGTCCTTTGTCATGTTCTGAGATGTCCTGCAGAGCCTCATGCAAAGCTTGGTCATTGTCTAGTACACTTCTGATAGAGGAATTCTGGCGGGTGCACCTTGTGGGGCTTAGTGTGCGAGGTGTTCATAACTCCACATGTGTTGGACTAAAGAACCTGACAGGATGCTTTAAACTACCTGTGACAAAGTTCACTTTATCCTGGAAAAGGTCAAATGTGTCCAGTACAAGATGTACCTCATGTGTGACATCCTGTAATACCAAATTAAGGACATTGTATCCGAAGTGCACAAAAAAATGTTGGCTAATTTTTCAGGATGATTTTCGAACAATCAGCCATTTCCATTTATTTCCCTTTGAACTGGCCTCTCTCCTCGTCTGACTCACTGCAGCTCCACCTGTCTCTCCCCTGACTCTTAAGATTCATTTTCCTTAAAGGACGATTTGATAATCAGAATCGTAACTTAATAGTAAGTTACTGTCAATAATGATACTTGGTGTAGACTTGGTGCTTTTCTCCTGGTTGTATTTCCTTTTGTTTGTCGCAGCTTAATGTTAGCTGAAATTAAAACACATTAGTTGCTGGTAATGGGCACTTTGGCTATTTTCAGGCAGCAGGCTTTCAGTTCCCTGATGTTGCCAAACGAGCATTACAGACCTTGAATTAATAATGCAATATTCACTCAAATATTGACAAGCCAATTATCCCTTAATTCAGGCTAATATTTAGATTATTTCTATAAAGTGGTCCACTTTGCATTTTATTTCTGTTTCTTAATTGGTTCCCATGTCATGTGATATTTGACGTGAGGATAATGTCTGTTGTTCCCCACTCAGATCCCTCCCTGCAATAGGAATAAAGTTCTTATAACTTTGGCCGGATTACTTTCTCAACAGTTGTTCTGGGTCAATGTTTCTAAAACCACTTCAGGAGAGCTCCACCTGAGAAATAGCCCTTGCTCGCCGGATGTGCTGAGCTTAGGGTTGCACTGGTTTTAGACAGTTGTGGTGAAGGGTTAGATGGAAAACATGCTGAACAAGGGGTTCATGCTCTAATAGAGGTTTAGAGCAGGTTCAGGGCGAGGGAGAGAGCGTGGCAGCAAATTATCCTCATATTAGACATAATTGGACAAAACACAGAGGTTATAGAGGAGTTAAAGTAAAGGTGGTAACACTATTAACGTCAGCTAAACAAAAGTAATTATTAAGTTTTAAAAAAGGTGTGTAAAGGTGCTTTTAAAGGTCCAAGCCAGCGTGAGTTTTTTTTTGTATTACCTGTTTTTGTGAGTTTCTTGAAATCGTAAAATGATCATTTATACGGGCTGCTTAAAACAAAATAGCATGACAATTTATTTTTCCTAAAAGTGGTGTAGTAATGATAAAGCTGTATTCGCCCTAATTCAATAGGGATGCATGTGCTACACTTGGTCTATTGCTCAGTTGCATTACTGCAGTGAGACCAAAAAGCCAGCTTAGGTTAAGCCCAGAGTTAGTTTGCTCAGCGCTTATCCTGCCTTATGGGACATAACCCAGAAACAGAGGTGACAAAAACTGAGAGCAAAGAGGTGAAGATAATCCTCTAACAAGCTCAGCGAGCGAGAAAGGACAACAATGTTTCATCAAAGTTGACCATGAGATGTTAGACAGGAGATGTAAAAAATAGCTGCTTTTCTGCATGGGATATATTGAAAACAACCAATCGAAACAGTAGCGACAACCACAAAGAACCCCTATTTGAGCCCATCATGAGCCCAATCATGAGCTCAAGTAAAAAGAATAGTTTGTCATTTATTAAAGGATGTTTATTGAATGTCTTTCTGACAGTTAGATGAGAAGATCAATATCACTTACGCCTGTCTGTTTAATAAAAGGATACAATCAGATAGTTCAGCTTAAAGCATAAAGACTGGAGACAGGAGGAAATAGCTAGACCAGCTCTTTCCGAAGGTAACAAAATCTGACTACAAACACCTTTAAAACTCAGACTGAACACTATATCTAATTTGCTTGACGACTACAAAAAACAAAGTGTGGTTAGATTGCAGTTGTGATTTTGTTACTTGGCCAGAATGTATCTCAGGTGGATGCAGTTACTTCCTGGAGTCTCCACTAGTTACCTGGCGAACTATTTCGATATTTGACACAAAAAGAGCCCATGAGGGTTCTTTGTATGAATCCATGGCAGCCCACCTTGAGCTGATTAGCAGCCCACATGGGTAAAACATACATGGGACCAAAATGGCGCTGGCATTTTATACCCATATAACCACAACATGAGTATGCTGGGCACATGCCAGATTCTTAGCACTTAGAAAATTAATTGTTGTGCCAGGGTTTCTGATTAACGACACTACAAAAATCCCAATGATTTACATCAGGTTCATTCATAGTTATGGAAATATTACAGCTGCTTTAAATCACAATTTATACTCAATCTCACTTGACAGGTGACTGTAAAACCAAACCTGTAGTATAAACCATCATCATTCGTAATATAAGAGCAAGGCTCACAAAGTCAAAGTGTGTGTGAGTGCGGTGCTGATATAGAATGGGTAAGGGGTTATATGTGTGTGTGTGTGTCCAAACCTTAAAATCCAGTCATCCCTTGTGCAATTTTCACGGAGGCTGGGTTTCATCAGGTTTTGTATTTCAGACCTATTGATTATCTGCAGTGAGGGGCGCACTGTGACAAAACCCCAGCAGGAGTCCTCCATCTACACACACACACACACACACACACACACACACACACACACACACACACACACACACACACACACACACACACACACACACACACACACACACACACACACACACACACACACACCACACACACACACACACACACACACACACACACACACACACACACACACACACACACACACACACACACACACACACACACACACACACACACACACACACACACACACACACACACACACACACACACACAGATGTATTATTTAAAGATATCTTTCCTATATTATTCTTTATGTTTAGATCTAAAGGTTGTCATTGGTTAGCTGATCGATCCCCTTCTTTTGAGGCCAAGCAGTATCTGTAGGCTAGTCCTCTCTTCCTAATCGATTCTTTGACCTTTGAGTCTCCTAGACACAGTGAGACATGCAGGTCCAAATATGAAGGGGAACAGCACGTAGCCTCTTATGGCCAGACTATTGGGCAAACAGATGTGCAAGAGCCAATGTTGAATGTATTATGCTCTTAATTATTCATTTACGACAGGCCTACTCAATGTGCTTCAAAATACCAGAAAATAGGCAAAAATCATACATGACAAATCAAAAACATAACATGATAACATAAATGATGCATAAGATAGTCTATATAAAACATGTAAAATAATGTAATATACATTATTACAGAAAAGGGAAACAAATAAGGAGGTATGATGTTGTTAGTGCCATCATTAAAAGGGGAATAATAGTATAATAGTATAATAGTATAACCTTTTAGACAACACACAAACCGATGGTAGAATGTGTCTGACTGTATTTACTCGAGTAATAGAGAACCGCAGTGACGCGTCCTAAAACCCGGATGTAAACTCCTTCCGGTTCCTTCGTCAAAAACGCAATGCAATTTCTCCATAGGATTTTGGAAAATAGCTCGAAATAAGGTCTGTGGTTGACACACATTTAAGAGACGGATCACGTTTTGTTCAGCCGGATAATATCCACATGTCTATCCTACTTTTATAATTTTCGAATCATAAATCTAGTCGCAAGAAGCAAAATGCTAACGTTATGCTATAAAGGAACTACAGCAGGGTCGCTGCTTCAACGTCACGCCAACTTAAGATCCATATTCAAACATACAGATTGTAAATGGTACAAGTTGAAGTGTTTGTTTGAACAGTTTGCAGGAGGCAGGTACTTGCTTTCAAGCAGAACAGGGCAAACAAACTTAGCGGGAGTGTTTTACGTGTTCGGTGTAATGACGTAAAACGGCCTGGACAACTTCTGTAGTCCTATTCAGCCACTTGTTAACAACCATTGTTTTTCAGACACGTAAACTCTTCAAAAATCACCAGCGGGATCACTGCTGATGTATTTAATGTCGTAGAACAAAACGTGATCCATCTCTTCAATTTGTGTCAAACACAGACCTTATTTGGAGCTATTTTCCAAAATCCTATGGAGAAATTGCATTGCTTTTTCTCGAAGGAACCGGACGTGGTAAAAATGCTAACTTACTTCCGGGTTTTAGGACGCGTCACTGCGGTTCTCTATTTATATGTATACCTATCTATCCAGGTCCTATCTACTCCTCTACATTTCAGAGGGTGATATTGTACTTTGTATAGCATGCTATGCTTAGCTTTAGTTAATTGACATCAAAGTTCCTATCTAAAAAAAAATGCTATCTATCTAAGATTGAGATTAGCAATACAATTTCCAATCAACAAATTATGTCTAAAGATAAGCCTTTTATAGATCCCTTTTTTCACAAGCTAGCCAACAGTAGACTAATCTAGTAAAAAATAAATCCTGCAACATTGTGATGATGACAAATACACCATTGTCATTCATAATGGACAATTCTGCACAATGACCACATTAAATCTATGTTGATGCTAATGCGTTTCAACTTTAACTTAAGTACATCATGAATGAAGGACTTTTACCTGTAACAGAATAATTATAAAAGGTGGTATAAGGGCTACTACTTTTACTAAGTAAGAAACATATCTGAATCTTCAACTACTGTTAAAAGCTAACTGAAAGCTTGCAAAGGGAACTATGTTTTAGTCTGTTTTTGAAAAGAGGACAGTGTTGTAGTCAGTTTGTGGAAGATGTCATGAGTTCACTGAGCATTTTAACAAAGTAGAGATAAGCCATTTATAGATGTGGTTTTGATGGGAGCCAGTGAAGAGAAGTTAAAATAGGACCCATGTGTCCAAACATTTTGTTTTTGCTAAATACTGTGTCTGCATCACTCTGGATACGCTGGAGTTTATTTATCACATGTGGTGTTCCCCCCACAATCCAAGCTCTGTCTTTCGTAAACAGTGAAAATGTCATAAATCAAGAAAATGTCTTACCTTCATTTAGGTCAGCAGCAGAGAAGCAGAAATGCCATTCAAAGTGTGTTCATTCATGGCCGAAACGTGACTGCCATCTTGTGGCGGGAAAAGGAAAAGCTACCCATTGACGTCACTGTCGCAAAAACAAACAAACATCGCTTTACGTTAGTTTGTGATTTAAAATTCGACATGGCATCTTCATTGATTTGCAGCGAAACTCAAAGCAGGTAAATTACAACTGTAAATGAATCGTGTTTATTACTTTAAAGATAACCAATGGACTTATATGTAAGGCTGTCTCTCATTAACTTAAAATACCACGCTAAATCAACCATCGTAGATCATGCTACATGTTCTGCTGTATGTCACCCTCCTGTTGGCTAGTGTTGTTGTCATTTCAGGGTGAGTACAGTTTTAAACAGAGATGTGAAGCAGTATGGAAAGAAGTACATGTTTGACTGCAACGAAGAGACGTGCTGGAACTCAGACCAGGTACATTTGCATATGTGTCCCAGTAGCATGAAAAATACGTATTGCATATACTGTATATGTACTTTATATTCTTATATTATAGCTGTCTTAGTTCAATTCCAAAGGGTTGTAAACACTTTAAGAAAAAAATAATGTTTTCTTTAGTTTTTTTTACTTTACCTCCTTTTCCTGCATTATATATAAAAAGTATAAAAAGTGGTCCTTGCTAAGCCCTAAATATCCCCCTGGCCTCTCATAATTTGTGTGGGGCAAACTGGTTTAGGCTATACAAAAACGAACAAAGTCACATCTGTTTGGTGGGTTTTCCAGTGTAAGCAATAACACTAGGTATTCAAAACTACTAACAATTCATATCAAAAACCAAATAACAATAAACAAATATTCTTTAAGACTTCTCACAGAAAGTGATTGTTCTACTGTACATGTCAGAGAGTTATTCACATCTTCTCTTTGACAGGGTGACTGTCAGTGGGTGTCTCTGGAGTTCCCTCAATCTGTCAAAGTGTCAGAGTTAAAGGTCCAGTTCCAGGGAGGCTTCTCTGCCAAGACATGCAGACTACACGGTAAAACTCAGAGATAAAATATTCTAACTTTAAGCCTGGTCACAAATTGTTTACTTATCCATACTTGCTTAAGTGTTCTCACGTGTTTCATTTTACAGACACGATCTAAGGCAGGGGTCTGCAACCTTTTTGACCGAAAGAGCCATTTTGCCCCCTTTTCCATCAATTTTTTTTGTCTGGAGCCGCAAAACATATTTGATAGCTTGATTGCTTATAAAGTTGTATATATTGTTACATCATAGACAAAAACTACAGTTTTTTTTGCATTTATTATTTATTACATTATAGAAAACTGTTTACCTCTAATAATAAACAAATAACTCTTATAAGGAGAATTAAAAAAAATACACAGGCCTACTTTAAAATAAATCAACACAGCACTTGGGGAGTCCTCTGCACATTTGAAGAAAATGAATATAATTAAAATGGGCCCACTTTGAAATAAATTAAACATATAGCTGCACCCTAAAAAGAGTTTACTGATTGAATTATGACTGAAGATCGTCAGCTGTCTTCCTCTTCCGTGTTTTTCCTCCAATACGTAAAGGTTGCAGCACCTTTGACAACTTCTCTCCACATATCAAACATACCGGTAAACCAGCATCGTTTGCTGTGAAAGCATATAACTCTGTCCACGCAGAATGAAACCCTCTGTGTTCCTCCGATACTTTTATTTTCTTTGATTTATCCATAGTTCGCTCATCGAGCCGGGGGTCAGGTTATTCGCCTGCAAGAAAAGGCGCTGGTGCGGGACCGTAGCAGGATATGATGCATATTTTAGTTGACCTAATTAAAACCGTTTTGTTTTTTATTTATGTGTCAAAATACAAGATACGAAACATTTTCAACCGTGTAACAAAATATAAATAGTCCTACAAATATTTTAATTTTATTTCCTTCTTATTTTTGTCTAAGCTCAAGGGAGCCAGAGCAGAGGGCTTAAAGAGCCGCGGGTTGCCGACCCCTGATCTAAGGTGTAACAAGATAAGGGACATTCTTTTCCACTTTTTTTCCACAGGTTGCCCGAAAGATGGAGCCTTTACCCAGATCTGCGATTTGTATCCAGAGGACGACAACTCTCTCCAGATATCCTTCAGTATTACTGTGCAGCATTAGACAGTAGCCCTGTAGTTTCTTGAAATATTCCATGCTAAATGTTTTAGATAGTTAACCTACATTTTCTACAAAACATCATTCATTGCATTAATTATAATAATGACAAATGAGGATGTTTCCCACAAATATAACATGAAAAAGCCACTGTATCAGAAATATATTCCAGTTCAATTGGAATTTAATTCATTCAAACATTCATTCAGTTACAGCAGCTTGGCTGTATCTGTCACTCTTACAGTGTTTCCTTTTACTGTTCTACATGGTTCATAATAAGCATCAGACAATATTTTCCTGGCTATGCCTTTCACTATGCTTATCTTTTTCTTAACTCCACACCCACATCTTTCCCATACAGGAGGCCCCTGCTGTGGACAAAGTAAAAATAATGTTTGAGAATAGTGCTGACTTTTTTGGGAGGATTATTGTTTATTCCTTAGACATCCTGGGGGGGAAAACCTCATGACCATTTTTTGAAGGCCTCTCGTGAGAGAGGAGGGGGCTCCTGAGTAAAGTGCTGCATGGTGTGGAGGCACTTGGGAAACATGTCATCTGTTCTGCCACCTCATGAACTGATGTGAAAGTGTCCTTTTTTGGTATGGACTATTTCTGGGACCTGTCAAGCCATCTCGCTCTTCATTACTCAAACACATAAGACTTGGCACTGACTCTGAATCTGAGCTTTAATTGCAGATTGAATGGGTATTTTGTTCTCCTAATATATTGTAATGGTGCTTTTTTTCTACTTATATTGTGCCTTTGAATTGAAGCCTCAGACCAGTGGAACACAGTATAAAAATATGTTTTTATTAAAACTTGTTCATTGCTGTGCTTCAGCCAAACAAAAATAAAATCTGCTGCAAAACAAAGCATTTAGTCCTTGTTTGTACATAGTAGATGAACAATGTAATGCATACAAATGGAATAAACAATAGGTATAAAATAGCAAATGATGGTAATGTCTCTGAAGAGCTGTTAGTAGATCTGAGATAAACAGCGTCCGACCGTTTTTGTATTCTTGTCATGTAGGTGGTGTGTACAGCTTCAGAATATGGTCCTCCAACACTTTCTGAACTAGAAAACAAAATAAAAAATGTTTGATGGTAACCTTTAGAAAACGTAAACCTTTAAAAAATATATATTTGTTAGATTTAAAAACACAATACATACTCTTTGTGTGTCCAAGGGCAACAGCTAAGGCCATTGGACTGTACCCAGAGTCAGACTCGATGGTCATGTCTGCGCCTTTGGCTTAAAAAGAGAGTAAGGGTAATTATTAAGCATTCAAACAGATGTTTCCACAATCATGGCTCTACATAATAAGCATGCAATGTACCTAGGAGTGACTCTACACATTTGATGTGGTTCCCTCGCACAGCATAAAGTAGAGGAGTTCCCCCATTCTGTTAAAAAAAACAAGAATTCATTAAAAAGATAAACTATCCCATTCTAGTTATATTTTCCTTTAAATATGTTGTATCCATCTTAATACATGTGTGTTGCTTGCCATAAGACATACATCTTGTGAACTTGTGATGAAATGCCAGACATAAAGAAAGTGATGATGTACCCAGTCAAATGTGTTAATGTCTACTCCATGTCTGAGAAGAGACTCCACAATGTCCACGTAACCCCCGGAGCTGGCCAGGGTCAGGGCGCTCTCTCGCTCCCTCGCAATGGTTTTGGGGTCTGCACCCTAGAACAAAAAATCCCCAAAACACAGGGTAAGATGGTGCATTTGGTCTTGATAATATGTGCACGTCTTTATGGACAGCAGTCGCTTACTTCTAACCTTTTCCAATAGGAAATCCACCACAGCTTTCTCTCCAAACGCTACTGCCCACATGAGAGGCGTGAAGCCCCGTTCATCCTGTTGACTTAGCAGTGAACTGTCTGCAAAATAAAACCAGTCACTTCCGATCAGTGGGAATCTTTGTAGAACTTACTGGCAGGCAAAATAAACATGATGTATAACTGCTTAGTGACAGCCAGATGTCTCACCTTTACTCAGGTGTGCAGCCACCTGTGAAACCTCGCCTTGAGCTGCCAACTGATGTATAGACAGAGCTGAGGGGAATAAAATATGAATAACTTAATCTGCTAAAGACAATAAAAATACCATGATTCCAACAAATTGTATAAGCACTTTGCCCAACAAGCATCCTACTTACAGTCCAATGTTGCAGGGCGGACTGTAACCTCATTCCCACGCTGCTTGTTAGTCAGAGTGGTGGGATGTATGGACTCTTCATCCACATCCATGATTTCTGGAGACACTGGCCCAAGCAGATCAACTACAGTCATGTCTGTGTCACTGCTATTTATTATTTTAAGACTACAAACGTCAGGGGACAGATGCTATCCAGACATGTATCAAGAAAGTCACCACAGATAGGAAACCTAAACTAAAAGATACAAATACACACACATACCATTGGACCTCTCATCTGTTGACTCGGGAGGAGAGACATTAGCGTTTGATGACCGAATATGTTGGCCATCTGCAACCTCTTCATCACCTATGCCCTCCATGATCACTGCAATAAAAACAAATCATGAACTACCCAAACATTTTTGCACTGCTCTCAAGACAAGAAAAAGTAGCAAAAATCACTTTGTAAAGCACATTTCCCCGTCCACTCACCACATCGAGGCTCAGTCTAATGCGCGCTAACTTCCTTTTGTGAAAACTGAAAGTGAATAATCTCCACTCGCACGATGGGTCTTTCTGACCATTGAAGTGTACCGAGATATATATATGTTCGCTCAGTTGATTAACTAGTTATACAATCGTAGTTTACAATGAATCAAGGTTTGAATCTAATCGTGTTCCGTATCCCTGCCGTTTGTGCTATTTGAAGGGAGAACTGACTTTTGATGATCGATGTTTCTGTCCGGAAGATTGTCGTGTGACACATGACAACAAAAATACGGAAGAAGCTAGAATCAGCTGACATACATCTGCATTTTGTTGTGTCTAACTACGTGCATTATGGAGGACCAGGAGATGCAACTGAAAGTGAGACGAGGTAAATTTCAATTAAATAAACCTACATCATTGTTACCTTGTAAACGCTGTAACTGAGCCAGCAGTTGTTGGCTCAAATTAGCTGTTAAGCTAATGCTATGCAAGTGTTGTACATCGCGTATTTGTCCATTTCCCGTGATGTTGAATGTTTTCCTCTTTTTCTAACCTATGTCCCCAATTCTCTGCTTTTGTCTGTACTTTGTTGACTCGGCAGTTAGTGATAAATTCACGGAGAGCATGTACGTGCTAGCTAACGAGCCGTCAGTGGCTCTGTACAGACTGCAGGAGCACGTCAGAAGGTCCCTGCCCGAACTGGTGCAACACAAGGTAAACAACCTGCTTTGTTATACTGTTGGAGAAAGCAAAATACATGTTAAACAGCTACCACATTAAAGTTAAAGTCAACACAAATATATTTAAAAAGAATTCTCGTGTTCAAGTATATTTAGGAAGAAGAAATATTGTTATATCAAGAAACAAAAAATGTAAATGTCATTATTATTATTTCATATGGACTTATGAAACACAGCAAACAGCACAGTCCCCTAATGTGTTCCGCCTGTTCTCTTTATGATGACATGATCTGTATGTCTGCTATTTAATTAAAGACCATTGTTATTTAAATCAGACATTTAACACTGTGGTAACATTGAATTATGCCTGTTGGTTGGGAGTAGTTTTTGTATGATACACAAATATTGCCAAGTCAAACCAAAGATCTCCCCAAAAATGGTAGAACAACTTATCCACACCTTCACTTCCTCCCACCTGTATTACTATAATTCATTGTTTACCTGCCTAAACAATGCATCAGTTGGATGTAGGGAACTCGGCTCTCCAGTCCTGGATTTGTACTATCATGGATTTTGTGTTTTGTGTTAAAACAAGTTATTTGCTTTCAAATGCTAGACAGTACCAACTAGTCTTATATATTTTTCCTGTATATTTGATGCTGGTATTTTGTTATCATTTTTCACACAGACTGACATGCAGAGCTGGGAGGAGCAGAGTCAAGGAGCTATTTACAGTGTAGAGTATGCATGCAGGTGAGGAGAAGCATAGACCTACATATTCGCAGACTTCTTGTCTTGACTGTTAACACTTTTATTGATCTCTATGTTTTTGCAGTGCTGTGAAGAGCATGACGAACAGCAGCTTGTATTTCAAAAACATTGACGGCCTCCTTCGTCAGGCCATCAACATGAAGGAACAGATTAGCAACTCTCAAGGACGCAGGTAGGAGGCAGCAGTGAACATGCCGACTGAGATACATTGATGTCTGAAGTGTAGGGGTACAAATCAAGGGTTACTTCTTCAATCATTTGGACAAGGAACAGTTAAACATGTTAATCTTTCCAAACTAAAAATAGTTATTTTCAGATAATAATTATTTTAGAACTTTTTTGGCTGTAGCATCCACACCTTTTAAAAGTGTCAAAGATACTCTTGTCAGTCACTGTACTTTCATATTTCCCTATATCTTTAACGCAATTGACTAATTTGAGAGTAAAATGACTAGTGACTCTTGAGTTTTATCCCCTTTTGATTCAGTCTTTGCTCCACATCACACCTTTTTTTTGTTCATGCAAATCCTTGTTTGCCTTTGTTTTGTATAATCCTATAATAATGACCGTTAGTATTTTTGGAACATCAGCTAATATAACTTTGGTTCAGTTCTTGCCATTTTATTTTCCCAATAACTGCAAAAATAATTATCTGGTCTGTTCTGAACTATTTTGTAGTTAATGGGAACATCATTTTTTTCATTTTCATTTTTTGTTTTATTTGTTATTTTGTTTCCCATTGACACCTGCATGCAGCTTACATGATGTCCCTCCACATGCCCCGCCCACTTCCTCATGACCTCTGGACTGAGGTGTCCAAGGTCAGTATTTTCCCCAGACTTGATGTAATCACATTCAGGATGATATTACATATTTTCTTTTCTTTTTTAGAAATGATTAAAATGTGCATTTAAATGACATTTAAAGTCAACAAGTTTTTTCCGTGCACAATATTTTAATCTCATTTTGGGTGTCAAAGCACTCACTTTTTCTCTAAATTCATTTAATTTACAGTTGATATGAAACAATTTTAGATTTTTGAACAAAGCATTACGAAACATCTCTGCACAAATATTTGGCAAAGGCCACCATACACAGTGGAATAAAGTATTCACATTATTACAATGAAAGATATACATTTGCCAGATTGATATTTGGGCAACAATGATGAGATTTAAATCAAGCTCATTCACATAAAGCACTACACATTGTACCGAATGTGTGCTCAAAAAGTTTTTGTGAAGTTAAAAATCGGAACAGGAGAAATCAGTTGATAAAAATGAACATGTTATATGTTTTTTCCACCTGAGTCCGATATGTTCAGGATCAGCATTCTGAGTGTCAAATGGTACAAACTGACAGTTTTAACCCCTAGATTCCACCGGATCCGTCTGCGTCGCATTACGGCGGCGTCCGCAAGGATCGCGGCCACTCTAGTCAATGGGTGCTATTCCACCAGACGCGCCGTGTTACGGCCCCGAAGCGTCTCGCCGCTGGGCTCCGCTCAAAATAGGATTCAAGTCTATTTTTCGACGCGAGGCGTTGCAGAGGCGGCGGGCAGGAAGTGGACCGGTGACAGCATCCGGCCCATCCCCCAAATAAACTAATTTGCAGACCCTATCCCTCCGTAGTCTTTCAAGTAGGAGGAGAAATGCCAGCGTTCTCCTCCGGTTTACAGGCACTGTGTAAATTATATATATAGAATAATTATGATGATGAATGCATTTTTTTTTTACCACTAAAATACAGCAACACATCTTTAATTCATGTCGTTTATAACTGGGATATTACAATTATTATTAACTTTGTCTGTACAAAGTGGCCTGTCCAGGAAATATGCCCAAATCAACAAATACTGCGAGCCGGCAGGCAAGACGCTCCGCTTCTGAAATACTTCTAAAATGCTTCTGAAATGCTTCTGAAACGCGACCGGTAAGGTATGACGCCGGAGGAGGCCGGACCAAAACCGCGGCGCAGCCGTTACGCGACGCAGACGGACCCGGTGGAATCGAGGGGTTAGTCACACTCTTGCTAGCAGTCCCCGTTTGATGCTTAAAGGTCATCAGTGTCTTTAACCACAAGCTCAGCTTCCTTTGTTTCAAACAAGAGTAGAGTCTTTTGCAGTGATCCCTGACTTGCGTGCAAGGACACTCCTCATCTCATTGTTGACCCCATTCCAGGGTTTAGCCTGGGCCTGAAGTAGACCTGACTCAGTAGACAGGGTCCTGTGCATTCGGGGACAATTGCTACTGCTGCTGTAGCCGTCTTTATCACTAGCGTGGCCCTGGGAGCCCCCAGCAGGGGAGTACTGATGCTCCTGCTGGTACTGTTGCTGCCTTGGGTTGCCACATTGAGGGTAGGCGATCTGATGCTGGAGGTGAGACTGACTGCGTTGCATCCTCGGTTTATCCACACCAATTTTAAGCTCGCAGGGTCGGGAGACGGGTGTAATGTTGCTTCTGTGGTCGTTCTGGTAGAGGGTGCCGAGGTGGTCGCTGTGATAGTGTTTGGCACTCTGAGAAGCTTTCACCAGAGAGTGGATCACAACGACCAGCAGAATTAGGATCCCCGATGAGAGAACGCAAGCGCTCGCAATGCCTGTTTCCACTTCAAATATGAGGAGCATAAAGATGGACATAGCTGAAATGGAAGACAAATAGAGAATTTATTTAAAACAGATACATTTAATAACCACAAACAATGTTGATCTGTGAGTGAAATCATTTTAAACAAAATAACTTTTAAGCTGCATCTGGGTCTGCTGCTAGCTTCTTTAATGTGGCTTCATTTTCACATTACTTTCTCCACTTCACAGCAATTTGATGCTTAAGAAAAATGTATTGAATGTTGTTGAAATGTCATATAAAGGTTAGCTATTCTTAGAGTTGTTCTATGTTTATCTCCAGGAAAAGGACTATGGACTCAGGCATGCTAAAGGAAGGGGGAGAGAAGCACAACTCTGGGATGTGACGTGACTTCCTGAGTTGGGTGTGTTGCATCTACAGTCTCTTGCTCCACTACCTTTTGATTGAGACTGAAAGTGGGGTCAGAAGGCCGACACCTCCTCATCACAATGGAGTGGCTGCCTCCAGTGACCCCCCCAGTACAAGCCGCTCAGTGGAACAGGGCACCACAGCGCTGCCAGATTCAGCATTAAAAACACTTAAGTCATGGACGCTGCTCAAAGAATGCATTGTTCTCGTGGACTCGCTGGACAAACCAGAGAGAAAGCATCCGTGCTGGTTCTGCCTCTGCTGTCGAAAACCCATAGCACAGCCAATGTTTTGGTCACTACTTTTTTAGTCTTTGTGAATTTGTTGTCAAAAACTAGGATATCCCATGCATGCACATTTATAAAAGCTAAACTCAAAAATCTGCTACAAGGTAAACTTTATTTAAGGATTAAATATATAAAGTGCCATGTTTTTAAAAGGAACCTTAAAATAAACAACTACAATAACATCTTGTTTTTCACTCTTTTTATTGTTACCTGCCAAGTAGACAGAAACCCCCAGGCAGAAGAGTCCGATGGCCACGTGTCGCACACCTCTGCTATCCA
Organism: Gymnodraco acuticeps; assembly: GCF_902827175.1. Classification (NCBI taxonomy): domain Eukaryota; kingdom Metazoa; phylum Chordata; class Actinopteri; order Perciformes; family Bathydraconidae; genus Gymnodraco; species Gymnodraco acuticeps. Next base: position 1,725,693 of record NW_022990082.1, on the reverse strand, counting down.
AAAGGAACCAGTCTGCTCTGTTGAAACAAAAAAGTTCAATGTTTATCACCAGCTCGTAAATGAAGACCATTTATAGCAACATTTTCCTTTTTAAACTCTTTTATTTGAATACAATTCAATGCATTTTGTGCAAAACCATCCAACTTCTCTCCGTCCTTTTTTATTTCTCCCCTAAAATATATGTATATAAAAGTCCTATAATATTTGATTATTGATTATCTAGGTTGGTTGCTATACAAGCTCATTATTATTCACATTTTCTGGGAATGTCCCCTCTGTCGTTAGGGAGGTCCTGGGTTATGTTGGGTTTATAAAGCGACGTGGGAAAGGGCCAGCCAGAAGCCGTGTGCTGGGTGCATAATGAGAGGAAGGCCATTGTTTAGACGGGATTCAGAGGGTTTGAGAGGTGGGGGTCGGCCAACAACATTGTAGCACAGGCCTCTGCACTCTGACACATAAGGAAGGCCCTTTATACTTCTGAAACTGTGTTTCTTTTAATGAAACTTAATGTAGTCAACTAGAATCTGCTGGGTTTTACGGAGATTAATTAAAGAAAAGTGTGGGCAGAGAAAGAAACTCATGCAAAACAGATTAAATGTTTGTTTAAGTGTTGTAAACACTACATAAGATAACAGCAAATAGTAGCCTACGTATGATGAAATAAAAGCTTCTTTTATCATTTTAATCATTACCTTTCTTAAAGCGTTATGTTTTTGATCAATGCATCTATTGAATTATTGTTTCTTATTTAATGCTGGACTCTGTTTACCCTTGATTTGCTATACCTTATGTTTAAACGTTTTACCAAACGTAGCCTTGCATTTAAATGTGTATGGTCAACCATATACACCATGAACAACAACCTTAAAAAATGAGTACAGTTGAATGAATATCTCTTTAGCATAGTGTCAATGACAGTTAGAAATCTAACGGCGCGTTTCCACTACCCACTAAAGCTAATCATAATACCAAGCCAACTGAATTGAGCAATGGTGAGATTGTTGCTTATAAATTCAACTTGTATTTGTTACAGAAATACAAGTTGTGTTATTTCTTCTTTAAAAACGTGCACAGATATTCTATAAATGTCACTTTCTCGGTGTGTATTAATATTGCAGTTAGCTGAAAAGCGAACACAGGTGCTTTTCAGAACTGACCGGAACTATCTGTTTCTGAACCATTTGGATAATCACCAGGACAACAAGTGAGTGAAGCGGCTAGGTGTTGTGTGGTAGAGGAGGTGCGTTATATACAGGCTAAAATACCTCTCAGTGTCCTGCTCTCCTCTGCAGACCTCTGTTGAAAAGTAGCTGTGGAGGAGACACACCACCACCGAGCTCAGATGGAGGGTGAGGGACAGGGCGGAGAGCACCGTGGACACCGGCAGCAGGACGGCCCAGATAGGAGCGGGGATCAACCAGGAGGTGGACGGGGGAGACTCCTTCACTGCCGCCTGTTGAGACTGAAGCTGGAAAATCAAAATGACCGATAAAACAGACATGATGGCCGATAAAATCCCCAGTAGAGACAGAACTATGAGGGACCGCTGGCTGTACTGGAGCGTCATCTTTTATCCTCAAATGCAGGCGCTTTCTCCAGAGAATAAATGTTCGGACTACTTTAAATACACTTCTCCGGCGATCCTAAACTCCCCAAAAGTGCGCAGGCATTTCAGTGCGAATAAAAAGTATTTCTCGGTCCTTTCGGGATGAATGGTTCCCTCTGCAGCATGGATTTTTGCAGTAGTTTGCTGTTGTGGTAGAGCGCCCGCTGCTCAGTCTGAGCATGTGATGTGCTTTAAATCCCCAGATTATAAACTTCGCAACAACAATGGACTTTTTCCTCTTGGATCCTCGGAAACAATGTGTCGACGCGCTGCTGGGAAAGGGAGAGCTCACTGACCAAAGTAAAAACACCGTGACAGAACAAAGGACATTTAAACAGTGCAGTCCCCCCTACACACTTTTACCAAATTAAAGTGACTTTTTATAATGTGAGAAGTGGAGAAATGCATACTTAAAGCTTTAACTTTTAGGGCATTCTCCAAAAGAAAAACAGACCTGAAAATGTAGACTACATGTTTATTATTATATCTTTATTAAACAAGGACTGTGCATAAAATACAATGATCTCAAAAAGACAAAAAGAAGAGATGCCAGATTATAGCCAAAAGCTAATTTCCATCAATCCCTGCAGGTACACACATAACAACATTAAAACATTTCCTAGTTCCTTTCACACTAATAATTAAAACAGATCATAATACAGATTTATAAAATATCAATAGTACATTTATTTCCTGGGCTAATAGATTAGTCTACTTCTTATGATGTGATGTCACCTCCAAGTGATTACAAATATTTATTAGCTCATTTCAACAGGGCCAATTAATTGCCTGCTCATACAAACACTCAAATAATTGACCTTAACTTCAAAAGCTAAATCAAATGTGACTCCAAGTCCCGATAGTCCTTACGTTTTTCCTCTGCAAGATGATTCCGCGGCAGGTGTGCATTTCAACTAACTCTTGAGGAATTTGAAGCAGCAGGGGCTACCTTAGCAGACCCTCATCATTGCAGAATACCCCTTGTATTCCTCCTGCAGCTCCTCTGACTCTCTGAATCTAATTATCTTTTCAACAGTTGCCACGGAAACAAGCACAATTTATCATGGGGATGCACTTTTTCCCCCTTGCATCCACTTATTTTACAAAAAAACAGCTGTCACCTTTGCTTTTATTTGCACATTGCAACCTTGTGAAAGTTACTTGTCCAGCCTGAGTTCATAGCATTGATATTTAAAATTAACTCCATTTTCTTTTCACATACCGCTGCTGGACCGCAAACACCTTAAAGTCTGTGACCTGTGTTACAGAGGCCTTATTGTTCTGTTAAAGTTTGGGGTTTGGTGAAGGGGGGGAGGGGGTAGTAAAGGTGTAGCCATTATTCTGTTGAGATGTAGATAAGACTGTAGCTATAAAGGTACACAATGTGAACAATTGCTCTCACACATGTACACTGACCATGGAGGCTATTTCTGAATTCGACAGCCTCACCACATGCTCTAAAAGGACCGTGGCTGATCTTGTCGAAAGCAGAAGTGAGAAGTTTCAGGAAAAAGAAAAAAAAAATGGACTTGACACGGAAAGTTCTCAAAGGCACCTTTCCACATCTCTGCTGCATTATTCATTTTAAGTAACTGGTTGTTATTCCTTCCTTCAGCTTGACGGAGCTCTCACTTGTTTAGAGTAAATGTACGAAGATACATGCGTAAACAGCACACTGAGGAAAGGTATAATTTCCCCTAAGCTGCGGGTAATTATTGCTGTATTTACAGATGTGGGTTGGCACTATTCCCTGTTGGATTGATGGGGCCCACGCAGGTGAATCCTGGAGGTAAAGGCTACAGCAGTCTGCGGGGATGTTGCTAAGTATTGCATCATGATGCTCAGTTTAGGTAGCCTCTTGGGAAAGTGTGTGTGTTTGTGTCTCTGTGTTTTTTCACTGTGCGTGTGAGAGAGCTGTTATCCACACTTAAACAGATGATCTGTATTAGCACATTTGTTGCTATATTATTTTTAGGAGCACATTGTGTCGCATCCCAAAAATAGTCAATAATGCAGCTCATGCAGTGATGCAGTTATTAATATATCTATTAAGCTGACATGTGTCTGTTTTCCAATAATGTTGTGGCGTGTAAGTGTCTCAGCTTTGGTGGGCTTTTTATTCCTCCTTTTTTTACTTTACACTGTCACCCCACTGTATGTCTTTATTCATACACAGGAAAAGCTAATACACACATAATAAAAGCAAGGTGGACTATGCATCAGTTAGGGCACAAACCACTCAAACAGAAATGTGGTAGCCTGTACAACAGTTGTGTTCATGGTTAGGCCCTGTGTTTAGTAGGTAAACACAATAGTCAAACCTGTACGATATAGCATTGTAATATTGCAGCCTTGCCTCTTATGCTGCCCCCCTTTGAAGCTCATGTTAAGTGTATGCCGAGACATCAGAGTCGTTGAATTCACTTTTGGTTGTATTGGGGCTGTAACTTGGGGTGGTGTTGTAATGAATTAGTCTCATCCAGTAGTGTATGTTCAGAGGTGGCTAAATCACATAATTAGTTTCAGTTTACAGCTTTATTTGTGTTCAGTTTATTTACCTGATGAAACTGAGATACTAAACACACGTCACCTACATAATCTGTAGGGATTTGGTGAATTGCCTGAGGACATTTTATTGGAGTGACTGTTTGACAATTATGTGAACGTTCCTCCCTCGTAGAAGGTCTATTATGCCAGAAGGCCACTCTGATATAGGCTACTTTGACGGACACATGTTTTTTCTGCATTTTAAAAATATATCATTATGATCCATTGATCTAGATTATATGCATACATTAATGCACACAATAAACATTATTTTGTATTACAGCTGACTTTTATTCCTTATGTTATTCCTCTATTTCATTCCATTGCAATGTAAATACTGTTATATTTTACTGTTATATTTTACTATATTTTTTTAATTATTTTTAATATTTGTCTAGTTCTCTGTGTTAAATTCCTCGTACGTGTAAACCTACCCGGTAATAAACCTGTTTCTGATTCTGATTAATGTGCACCAACTTTAAAAAAAAACCTGTTTTGGAACAATCTGTTGCCAATCAACTGTTTTGATTCTCTAACTTAACTGGGACTTTCAGATTGTTAAATTAAGAGGTCATAAATCAGGGGAGTAAACGAGAAAAAAGGTTCTGTTGCATAAAAATTACATTAATGTTCTGTCTTTTCACATCATTCACATACAGCAAGCATGTCAAGGATTGTAGCCTCAACCTGGGTCCATTCACTTTCATCTGCAGACACTAAACACTCTCATCCTATAGGCTCCTTTAATCACCAACACCCAAAAGACACAAAATGTCCTCTTGAATTTAGAAACCGTTGTTGAATTAGGGAATTAGGAAAAAGAGCTTCCCCCCAATCCTAAATAATGTTTATGGATTGATTTTATTTAAGACGTTTTGAAGCTTTAAGGAAATCAACTATGTCAACTAATGGTTTCCAAAATGCGGTCATGGAGCCTCTGACAGTCAAAGAGGGAGCTTCTGTTCCTGTCAGCCAGTCGTATTTTAATTGCACATTTACAATTTTCATGCATGTCTTTACAATTCTTTTTACTGTAGGCCTATGTGGTTTTGCAGAAATGTTTACACCTTTCCTTTAAACAGTAAAACAAAGACATAGCAAATCACGTATCGCAATACAACAGTACTTTCAACTGGGGCCCACTTTCAGAATCAGAATATATTTGTTGTCATCATACAAACTTATAGTATGGTGACAATAAAGATATTCATATAATTTATTTTTCATCTCTCAATGCAATAATAAAAATAGACAGAAATTAATTAATTAAAAAAGTGTTAAAAGTAAAGGATGCATCAATGACAATAAAATGCAATACAATGAAATGTGTACATATTCACATGTGCAAAACTGCACAAATGTGGATATATCCGTGTGTTCATAAATTGATGCTAAAAGTAACCAAAGATGCTAACATAATATAGCCATACATATTTTTGTATATTCACCTCTTCACCATCCAGTGATTAAATTATTATTATTGTTATCTTTTTGTTTAAAGAGGCTAATCGGGACACAATCTTACCAAATGTTTACTCTGCTCTGCAACGTGGATCTTATCCACAGCATTATAAAACCCGGAGTGTGTGTATGTACCGTAGGTGTAACTTCTGCTGTGAACTCGCTGTCAGCCTGCAGTGAGTGCTGGTGCTTCTGGAGGAGCAGGGGGGCGGAGGAGTGTCCAATGGCGGGCGGAGGAGGCGGGGAGAGATGACAGCGAGAGGCGGGCTGCAGCAGCCAGCTGTTGGAGAGCAGCTGAACCATCCGCTACTACTGCACCAGGTGATTGTATCTCTGCATCAGCGCAAGACCACAACACTTCAGTAAGACATTTTATTTTATTTTCGACTTTTCCTTTTTGTTTTGTCTCGAGCCAGTGGGGGAATCTCCGAGGTGAACAAGAGGAGATCGATAGCAGGTGAGAAGAGATGTTTTTCTGCTTCTTTATTAAAGCTTGTGCGTTTAGTTTGTTAGGATGTTATTAAATCTTCCAGTGTGCACATATTTATGCAATATATGAGTAAAGTTACCTGTTTGCTGTGTATTTGAAAGCAGTGTATAGATGAGGCTATATTAGACAGGGATGCTTGGCAACTCGGAGACAGACAGGCTATTCTTAAACGGTCTATTTTGAATGACGTCAGCAATTTATCAGGCCTAATTATCCAGTATCATTTTTTATGCTATGTATTTTTACAGTTTTTATTTTGAGCGTGAAAAAGCCTGCCTTGCATACTGAATTATTTGTTAATAGAGACATCCCATGGCTCTTCCATCCTTCTCATCCCTTCAACCTGTTGCCTTTCCAATCACTTCACTGATCACTTCAAAATATACATGGATTATTGTTATGTTTTGAGTGTGATATCATTCAAAATATCACTTATTTAATTTCCTTTATTGTCTGTCTGTGTTTCACTCAAATGAGCAGACGTTACGTTTCCTTCTGTCAGTTCCCTTTAAGGTGTGGTTCATCTTCAGTGGAACAACTTTTAAAAGTCATGAAAACATTTTTTTCTTTCTATTCATAGAAAGATCCAATGTTCTGCTTGGTACTATTGCTATTCTGGTAATATCAAGGCAATTCAATTATCTGCTGGTAAAATTAGACAAATATTTCCTCACCATTACTCAGCAAAGACCCAATGAGTGCATGAACTGTCTGACCCTGAAGATGACACACATAGAAACACCCGTTATTTACTTATCATTATGTATTGATGCTTTAATCAAAATGATATTCCTTAGCTTTGAACAAAACACTCAGTAGTAAAAGAAGAGTTACACTATTGGCTTATTATTATTATTATTATAGTATGTGTCAGTTTTTATTAGTCACAACCTTTGGTAATTGGCTTTTCTGACAGGAATTCTGTATTGTTTCATGTGAAATTAGGTTCCAGTTTTGGTCCTGGTTTCACATTTGACCAGTTTAACACGGGACAGTGATGTGACTAACACAGGCATGACTAAAATGACTTAAGCAGAAGAAACAAGGCTCGGTTATGTGTCATACACACAAATGTTGCTGCTGCAGAGTTCATTATATCGCTGTAGCGCAGCAGTCAAACAGCTTCTGCTTTGATTGCTTTCATAGTATGATCAATACACATATGAAACAAATATTTCACAGCAGCAGCAGCAGGAACACAGCGGTTCACAAACACACTTAGAGTGTTAACTACATTGTTTATTGTTGCTGTTTTTTTACACTACAACAGCTAAACTCCAAATATTCCTTTGTGATGGACAACATGTGATTGGCACTTATAGGAATCTGCTTTTCTATCATAAGCCATGAGCTTCTTTGGTTCATCTGCGTACACGTGTTTAGCATGTTTTTGAAACATTATCAAGCCATCATGCACTAAATGACTCATGGAAAGAAAACCGTTGAAGCAGAACCCCCAATACTCTACAAATGCCCGACTTATTTCCCTTCTCATTCATGCGTACAGTTCACTGCAGCAAGAAAACCCACCAGTGCAATGCATTAACGTGATCTGATTAAACCTATTAAAGTGATCATGTCTGTTGATGCACAAGCGTTTAGTTTTCTTTGCATGTGCGTTGTTGTCCCAGTGAGTTCCCCGGTGATCAGCCAGAAGCTCCCAGGGTGTGAAGCTGCAGGGCGACTGTGTGCTGCTGAGCTCAGTTTTTTCCACTCTCTCGCCTCTGGGAAGGCGTCTGACAAAGGTCTTATCTATCCCTATAGAGGCCTGAGACCCAGGGGCAAGTGTTCATTTGTGCAATTATTGCACAATTACAGGACGCAAAGCGATTCTGTTTTACATCTTATCATAGCACTAGCTGACATGTTTTAGAAAAGAAAGATCTGATACTTCTTTCACTCTCCAAATGTTTTCAGGGATGACACGATCAGGTGTTGACCTTAGAGAGTCACAGACAGAAGGTGTGTTTGGTGCATTCACAGACCTCAAACGACAGTTGTGCTGCGGGAAATCATCCAGAATTAGCTGATGTGTGAGGCTCAGCCAGTCCTTTTCCTGCCTGTCTCGACCTTTAGGCCTTCGACAAACCTACTAAACCACATACAGTTCTATAGCTAACTCCACGTTTGGCTGGAGGTGTAGCTATATTTATACAGCTAGTCATGTGTTTTAACGGGGCTGTGATCGTGGTCGTTTGGATGTAGGAGAGGAACTTTCTGTAAAACCCTGAGATAATGATCTTTCTGCCCTGTTTAGAACACATGTCCCACTTCCCTCTCTTCTCAGCATGAGCCGGCCTTGATATGAGGATAAATGGTCTCATGTCTGAGAGACAGACCTTGTGTGACATTCATTTTTTTTTAGTTTGGCTGAAAGTGTTAGTAAGTCCAACCAATACTGGTTTTTCTGGTCCTTTCATTATAAGTTAGAGCCATTTGTCCTCAGCATGCCTTGTTTTACCGTCCAGACAGCGCCAATGATGGGTTTATCTGCTGCTGTCAGTGTTGAGGTGTGTCTGGTCTCTGCTGCAAATTCAGCACAGTGGATAATGCAGGACTTTATAAGGTAATAATTAGGGCAAAGAGGTGGATTCCTCTCGAAAATGCCCCAGATGCCTGTGTGGCAAGCTTACATTGAGGGACAGCGGGCACTTGAGGGGTCGTGGGAACACAGGAGCCATATCCGCTCAGGCACCATCAGGAGGGACAGGGGACTAAATATAGAAAAGTCCAATACATGTTCAGTATTAGGGGGAAAACCAGTGAAAACTGCTCTGGGTTTTGGAGAAGCACTGTCAGGTCAGAGGAGTCAGACCACCACTTAGCATAGTCGTATTACTAACAGTAGCCTGCACAAGTAATCCAGACAGCTTATTCAAATATGCATTTAGGTTTAGTGTTTATGATTTAGCATCAATGTTTTATGGCTGTCTCCCATAATGCAAACAATTTCAGAGAAAACTAAATGCTGAGTTTACATTTCTCTATAGTGTCCAGCTCTATACAGTCCTACAGGGGCAGGGACAGGAGCGGGGGTTTTTAGACCAAGAAAAAAAGGAAAAACAGCGGTTGTGCATTGGACATTCTCAAGCCAACCACAATCCATCCATGTCTTTGCCTTCTGCTTGTTTTTTTCTGACCATGCATGAGAGAGGAGTGGGTGGTTTCTAGCTTCAGCCATCATTCAAAAACACACCGTTTTCCTTTTACTGTTTGGTTTTAGCTATTGCCTGCTGAACCTTTAAAAGGAGCTGTGGACTGTATTTTTAACCCTGTCTCTTGGGGCTGTGCGGTGCAGTGGAGTCGTGCTGCTGGCCCAGGGGTAACCCAGACTGCGGGGGTGTCAGACTGTGTGGACTGCTGGCCCGGCAAGGGCCGCTCTAACTTTAGACCGCATCGCCTCATGGTGGTATAAATAAACACCCTGCCCTTACCACGGGGAAAGGGACTTGAGTCGCTTAAAACAAATGAATGCCACTTTCTCACAAGAATTTTATGACATGTATTATGGCTTATTTTATATTCAAAATGTAGATGCATACATGCAGAAGAATAAACAGTTAGTTCAATTGCCATTGCGTTCAAATGTTAACCTCAAGAAATCCTTTTAACATAAGGATTTGTTTGTGTTGTGTTTGAAATCAGATGTATTTGTTGATGTTAAATGCAGATGAACAATAACATATTTCTTTCTGCTACTCTAACATTGTCATGTTTTATTTTACAGGTGTCAAAGTGTGCAGCAGAACGGCAGAAAAAATGGGAAGAAAGAAAATACAAATTTCTCGTATTCTGGACCAGAGAAATAGACAGGTGGGCATTATTTCATTTATCATAAGATTTTCTTTATATGTACGACATATGTACAAAGTTTGCCTGCGACAGTCATATTTTTAGCGGGTAATTTCAAGGCGTGTTCGGACAGCTGTAAATACATTCTTGCACATTTAAAAATAATAGCAATTCAGGAATGCACTTCTTCTGTTTTTGTTCTGTTGCATTATGTCCTGTTTTTTGTATGTAGCTATGACCCTTGATTAAATGAATTAGTTCCTAATAGTGCAAAGAGGGTGGAACAGCTGGAACAATCAGATGGGATGATGTAGCATTTTACCATTTTTGCAGCATGCATGCTCTAACTTGCATATTGATGCAACATGAGTGAAGAATTAGAATTGAACATTTCCTGTACATTTCCAAAAATCTGAAAGGTCTTACAGTGACAGTGAGATTTTGTTCAATGCTAAAATGTCAGTAATATGCTCTTTAACACTATACAAACTAAACCAACCACTTTAACAGAGTAACATTGAAGTTGAACATAAGTGTAAAGCTTTTTAAATAAGTGTAAAGACAGAGTCGACTGTACATTAGAGGAAGTTCTTTTTGTATCGGTTTAATGGAAGATGAATCTGATAAGGGAGATTATATATGCAGTGTGAAATGTCGATGTCAGGGTCTGAAGTTGCAGACTGTGTATGAGTCACCACACAGACTGAGGTAATGTCACGATGTGACAGAAAATATCATATCATAGACGTGGCCTGTTCATATGTTCATTAGTATATATCGAACACACACAATGAATCCGTGTAGACAAGGAGAATATTTTATTAAATATTGCCCAGAGTACTGGCAAATACAATATGTTTATCTGATCTTCAGGACTGAATGTCTTTTGGTGATATGGATAATTTATTGGGGATTACTTTTTTCTTATCTGTATTAAGGCTCTGATGATAGACAGTTGCTGTATGCTGTACAGATTGTAAACCCTTCATGGACAAACTTGTGATTTTTGGCACTATAAATATACCCACTTGTCAACACCTTCAGTATTTGCTAGCAATCAGTTTGGATTTTTGTGTTTGGCTTTTCCATTTAAAAAAGCAAACTTGCTGTTTTAACTATAATTAAGAAGTATTATTTTTATACAAGATCAAGATTACATTTATTAATCTTACAACACTTATTATCTGGCAGCGAATCCAAGTTGTACAAAAATATTATTATTATGATTTCATTTGTCCATTCTGCTACAACCCACTCTGGCTCTATTTATTATTAATTCCTGCAGAAATATTTAAGCACGTGCGTACTAAATTATTTAGACAATTTGACTTGATTGATTTAACAACCTACATTTGACATCTTCCTCTTAATGTTTAGTAATTGGCTGAAGTTAAAGGGAATATGACCCCAACCACGGTGTGTTTTTTTAGGTGACTTTCACCAAGCGTAAGTTTGGTCTGATGAAGAAGGCGTACGAGCTGAGTGTGCTGTGTGACTGTGAGATCGCCCTGATCATCTTCAACAGCACCAACCGTCTGTTCCAGTACGCCAGCACAGACATGGACAAAGTGCTTCTCAAGTACACGGAGTACAGCGAGCCGCACGAGAGTCGCACCAACACGGACATACTGGAGGTACTGTGCACGCTGCTATTAAAGGAGATGACGGAGAAGCATTATTCAATACAAAATAATACATTGGTTCAGAGCAGGGAGCTTTAACATTGCATTCAGGTTTCAAATGCATACAAAGATCCTTTATATGTTGCCTTTCTAAGTCTTCCTGATAACATTGTGGGTAATTTTCCACATGCACTTTCTCTTCTGTTTCAGACTCTGCGCAGGAAAGGCCTCGGTCTGGAAGCCTCAGAGCTGGAGAGTGAGGAGAGCATGCAGGTGGCTGCAGACAGATATCCTCTCAGCGAGGGCATGGATCTCTCTGTGGCTCGCCAACGCTTCTATGTCAGTCCACACACACTTCTGCAATTGCACATTCACCACAAACACACACACACACACACACACACACACACACACACACACACACACACACACACACGCATGCTGAGGTGATCTGTGGTTGAAATTAATTCTTATAATTTTAATGAAATAAAAAAGGTAAAACGTTAAAATGTCCAAAGATACAATAAGATATTGACACTTTTCCTAATTTTTGGACAGGTTTTTGATCTTAATTCTTTGGCTGTTTTTATACATGGTTGTTATTCTCCAGGCTCCGTCGCTCCTCTCCCCGGAGGCCCAGTTTCTGGTGTCTGCAGGTTGTGAGAACGGCTTTCCTAACTCCTCTGGATCCGGCATGGCGTCCCACAGACCCTCTGGCTTTAAATCTCTGGGCTGCAGACCGGGCGCTGCCAGTCCTGCTGTGCCGCACGCACACACTGCATTCATGTCTCCACACTCAGGTGAGCAGAGTGCTATGTAACATTACAGAATGATTTTAATAACAAGGTTGAAGATTTGAAGGACAACCAAATGATTAATGCAATTATACTCATTTACAATTGCACAATCTTACTTCTTTGTGACTGACTGATTAAAGAGTTTAATTACAAAATTAAATGTAAATTATGTGAAAAATGTGGGGAAAAAGGATCGATGTTATTAAAATAAAACTCCCAAATAAAAGGAAAAAAAATGTTCTATATAAAAAAATTGCAGTTCACAGCTATTGATTTTCAAATTGTCAATATCTAACTTAATAATAAAATGTTTAACATATCATTTTCACCAAAAAAGTAGAAAGCATGATCATTGATTTAAAGCTCCTCTAAGTCTTGTTCAAAATTGCTGTACAATTCTTATGTGAGCTGTCAAACACTGCACAGCTGGCTGAGATCACACAGGAAGTGTGTGTGCGTGTGCGTGTGCGTGTGCGTGTGTGAGTGTGTGTATGCGCACTATGGCACACGTGCAGTTGGTCTGTTTTATGAAACTGGCCCTACACCAGCGGCTGCAACCAGTTCTGTAGTTTCTGTACAGAACGTATCACACCTGCCAGTCATTACAGCCTCTTTTAATACTAACACCCATAGCTAACACCGTGATTCACATTAGACACCGATCATTAACAGCCTTTGTGTTTTAAGATGTATTATTTCTATTATTTTAATATATGACACTGATTTCTGTGATTGCTTAGAAATGGATTCTGTCAAGTCATCAATGCACTAATAATATATTCAAATGTTAACATAAGCCTTAGTCTTATAAAACATCTACCAATTGTAAGCTCAAACTAAAAGAAGAAGTTCATTTTTATCACACTTTTGGTGACAGGAACAGAGCGGGGGGGAAGAATGTATAACAGAGAATAAATTATTCTTCTGTGAGTGAAACAAGATCACATCTCTTTTCACTTCCTGCTCCTTTCTTTTGCCGTGTAGGTATCGGCTACTCCGTGTTCTCCCATGGTAACCTGAATCGAGCTCTGGACATGAAGAGCCCTCCTCCTGTGAACCTGGGCAGTGACAACCTGCGGGGGGATGCTGCTAACGTGGGGCTGGGGGCCACGAGAGCTAACCACAACTCTGTAAGAAGCTGTTACTATCCAGCCTGCACTTACAGTAAATGTGTCATGCTGTCACTCTCCCCACAAACTTGAGATTTTTGGTTTGATTCTTCTCTTTCCCTGTTGGTCAGAGGGGCGTCTTGTACCAGGGCCTGCACAGCGGCAGCTCCATGGTAGCCATGGGCAAGGCAGGCCTGTTGGGTCACAGTTTGGGAGGGTATGGCCTCCCTTCTCCGGGGGTCTCTGGTACGTCTTCTGTGAATCATCTATTCTATGGTGGTTGCTTTAATTGGTTAGAGTTAGATGAGAGGATTGATGCACCCTCATATGTGTCTGTTAAAGGTCAAGCTACAGCCAGCAACTCTGTAGCTTAGCTTAGCATAAACACTGTAAACAGGGGAATCAGCTAGCCTGGATCTGTCCAAAAGATACAAAATCTGCCTACCAGCACATATACAAAATATAAAAGTTGTGGTTTTACCAAAAGTTGTGGTTTTACCAGGAGTTTTGTGCAGGACTATTCTTTATCGGCTGCTGTGAGCTCTTCAAATCTCTGCTTGTTGACACCAAACTTCAGTGATTTCACCAACCAGAAGTTACTACATTCGTCCAAATAAATATGTTCCTGCGCATAACCGCAGATCGAATTGATTAAACAATTGATTCAATTGAAATATATATATAATAACTACCAGGTTATGCACATTCTAAACTACCGAATTCCCCATGTTCCAGTGTTTATGCCAATCTAAAATAACCTGCGCTAAGTGTCAATCTTCTCTTCTGACTCTCTACAAACCTGTATTTCCTTAAACGTTGAAACATTTTCTTGTAGTGAAAATATACTATCTTGTCATTCACTGATCTTGGTTTATTATAATCCAGGTCTGTGTCCTCCTTTTCATCATCTTTTAATTCCTACCTCTCTTTTCAGAGTACAGCCAACCTGGTTTTTATCACTCCGTCAGTCTGCAGCGAGGATCAGTGAACCCCTGGCAGTCGCCTCAGGAGCCCCATATAAACCCAGGGTGAGGATATTAATGCATGATATGGTACCTCTCTGACTCTGAGGATAAAATATGGCAGGAGGTTGAATCGGCACACTGTCCTTTTTGCTCTGATAAAGATTTTTTTATTTACTTGTTTTCTGTCCAATGTTTTGATCAATCAGATCATCATTCTTGTGCAAAATTACACAAACATCACATTTAATATACACATCTCAATATGATGTCAATCATCAGCCCAAGGCATGTAGTAACTAAGTAATCGTAAAAAAAATGCTTTCTGCTGTGACCACACAATGGTAAACAATATGGCCATCAGTAAGACAAAGTAAAAAAAATAAACAAAAAAGTGAAAAACATATAAAAAAAACAACATAATGCAATCAATTGTCATCTGATACAATTGCAGAATCGATGTTTCAACTCTGACATTTGTTGTGTCTTGTTGTTTCCAGGATGTCCAGTGGGGGGTGCTCCTTCCCCTCTCAGTCTTGCCCCACCACCTCTCCACATCAGCCCTCCCTCAACCTCAGCATCAAGTTGGAGCGTAGCTCTCCGGAGCACATGTCGTCACCCACCTCCCCTCCTCTGCACCACCTCAGACAGCACTCTCCAATCAGCAACCCCGATTCAGTTCGCCAAACCCCTCAAGAAGCCCGACCGGCCAATGAGACGAAGGAGTTTCCCAAAGCCGGATACCCACAAGATGGAGAGGAAGGAGGGCAGCCGCTCAGGCAATTAGAGATAAGTGATGGGTGGCAGAGATAACTATCTGCTGTCTAACACCATCTCCCATCCAATCAGCTATCTTCCATCACATCCTGTCACACACACACACACACACACACACAACACACACACACACACACACACACACACACACACACACACACACACACACACACACACACACACACACACACACACACACACACACACACACACACACACACACACACACACACACACAGATATAACCCAGAAGGTAGCGAGGTGGGGTCGATTTATCCCCTTCATCCCAGAGAGGACCGCTTCTCTTTGTCTCCTCACTCAGAGCTGGTCTCTCCGGGCCGATGGAGAATCTTTTTTTCTGCGTCACTTGATTGATGCCACGAGGAGACAGATGCATACAGACATTTTGATTTTGGTTTGGTTAGTTTTAGTTTTCTGTGTGGAGCTAGTGTGAATCAAAAATATATTATTTTTTTTGGTTTTCTGTGACTTTGTTGAAGTTAGCTTCAGCGGGACCAGCTGAGTTTACTCCAAAACTGTGTTTGACTGAAGCTGCAGGTGTGAGAATTGGAAATTAGCTGTAAAATTACACAGCACTGCCTTCATGTACTGTAATTATTTCAGGCAAACGCATTAGAGAATTGATTCATCACAGTAGCCAGAATAAACAACTTAGTCTATGTAAAATATATCTTTACACCTTATGCCCCTCTTGTATAAGCTTTAATGTTTGCGCTTTTAACCCAAAATCACTGACATGGTCACCCGACAGAAAAAAATGTCACCCATTACTTCAGCCTTGACCTCTTTTTTAAATACACATGGACATTTTAAGGGATGATGACAATAAGTATGTTTCAAACAATTCTTACAATCCCATTCGCACACTAAAATTGTTTATGAAATTGTCCCTCCAGTATGGATGTTAAAAATTCCCCTTGTATTGATATTCTAATATAAGAAACGAGAGCAAAAACTATCTATTTTAACTGCAGTCTAAAATTTGACCAATTGGCAGCTGCAGAGATCTGAAGACAGAGATCACATGCAGGTATTGCTTCAAATATAAACCTATCCTTACTCTGGGTGTCTCTCAGGGACTTAAATGAAAAAAATGGTCTATGTTAGTTTTTGCGACTGTAAATGTGAATAAGCTAAGTTTTAGTTGTATTTTCCTCCAAATAATTCTAGTTTTATACTATAACTTCACCCCATCAATGGAATAATGGCAATCTAGTTCAACTAAAGACCAAAGTGTTTAAATAGTGTCCCTATGCATTACAATCAACAGCAGCCAAAGACATCATGTGTTTATCTATATTGGGTCTAATTTAATTAAAGTAAGTAATGATCGCTGAAGGGCTATATTTAGTTACTGCCTATAGTTAATATTATTGAGCTTTACTGTGATATTTACAAATATATAATGAATGAGTCATAGACATTTTTTTGTATTATTGAGGTATGTTGTTTTCATTTTATCTGTAAAATTACTTTGCACTGTATTTTTGTGCACTGGATTTATGTGTGTTATAGTTTTGTTCTGCAAATGAAAAAATATACTCAGAACTTTGGTTTGAATGGATTTCCAGTTACTGTCCACAAGGGGTCGTCTTATTTCCACAATTTAGATTTGAATGAGAAAGTGCAAAGCAGAGACTACCAGCCTAAAGTATAGGCAATTCATTATCTAATGAATCTCTTTGACAAGACACAGGTTCAGTGGTTCACCGTAAAGACATTTAACAAAAACATCATGACAAACTGTGCACGATTTATTGGTGGAGGTCTCCAAGTTCGAGAGAGCTGCAGTGGAATTAGTCCTTTAAAAAATGTATGTGGATAAATATCAGCATGAAGAACCAAATGATCAGTATTCTGATGTTTGCCGAATGCCTCTAATAGAACAAAAACAACAATACAATGCAGGAAAAATACAACAAATATGTGTATTTGACATTTGTAGTGATTCTTTTTAAAATAAAAATGGTTTGATTTGTACGTTTAACCTGCTTTTTGTCTTCAAAGGGAATTCATGTTTATCATCTCTCCTCTCCCCGAAAAAAATGGGACTCCGTTGCCACAGTTTTCATTTAATCTGAGGACACATAAAACACCATCCACTGTGTGGCTATCAAGCTTTCATGTGTCCATTTATTTAGTGGCATTCACCTCTGTTCCATCTGCTGAACACACACTCCCTCATTATCATGTCAGGCTGCTCAGCACGCAGCCCTGGAACGAGAGGAACAAGAATGGACAACTTAAAAGCCTGTAGACCTTTATGTCTTCAAATGAAATACATTGGGCACAAAGAGGCTCGTTTCCACAGCTGGATGTCTCACAGTCATCCTGCCAGACTGTTTCCTTACGGAGCATTTCAGCGACCAGCAGAGAGGAGCCTCCTCCGTGTCTCCCAAATGATAGAGGCTCTCACTGGGGTCATGTCTGGTCTGCTCCCCTGAGACCAGGCTGGCCCGGTCTGTAGGGCATGTCTGTGTCCCTCACACACACACAAGGCACACAAATCCCGGTGTCTATAGCAACCACAGTTATGGCTGCCTGACTTGGCCCGCTGCAGTCCTCAGACTGAGGCGGCCTGAGGCCTGCAGCACAGATGCACATAATTAATGTGATTATATAGATATGTCAATCTTGTCACCTCTCAGTACATCAGGCAGCACAAGCTCACACACACACACACACACACACACACACACACACACACACACACACACACACACACACACACACACACACACACACACACACACACACACACACACACACACACACACACACACACACACACACACACACACACACACACACACACACACACACACACACACACACACACACACACACACACACACACACACACACACACACTCCACTGCTGTGCAAGCATCCTTTATAACTCACTCAAACTAGTCGTTAACCTTAAAAAGAAATAAGAAAAATGTTTCCTTTAATTTTTTGGATGTTAAGGAAAAGTAAATACCAATGATGCAGAAGATCCCAATGCTAACCTCAAACTGTACCCCTCAACGGGGTTTAATGTAAGGAAGTACATGAGTAAAGAATTTACTCAAGTGTACTATCTGTTGGTAGTACTTCATTGAGCATATACCTTGTACTTTTACTCTAGTACATTTTGGAAGCAAATATTGAACTACATTTTTCAGACACCTTCAATAAATTGCTTTTCAGCATCAGATTATTTGCTAAAACAAAATATATCATCTAATAAATAAAAACTGAAACCTATGTATAGGTCAATATATCTAGCAGCAGTAAAGTAATTAAAAATGAGCTTCCCTTTACAAGCTGTGATACTCAGTTAATACAAAATCTAAATTCAGTTATTTAAAATATATGATTCTGAAAAGGGCCATTGTGCATAACGAGTACTTTCACTTTTAGTACTTTAGTTATATTTTGATGCCAAGGCTTCTGTTCTTTTACTTAAGCAAAACTTTGTATGCAGGACTTTCACTTGTCACTTTCACATAATATTTGTACAATGAGTATTGCTACTTTTATGCAAGTAACAAATCCAAGTACTTCTATTCTACCGCCACTGCTCCTTAAACATGATATCTAACAGTAACGGACATTTTTACCCTGGAAATGTTCTTTTATGCAAGTACAATTGATGCACATCATCAATGCTAAAACTTAAACAGCCATGCTAATAGATAAAGGGTGCCGGATACTCGTACACTCCGAAATATCTCGACTTGTCTTGTGTTTGTTATATATCTTCCAGTTAAGCAGTCAGTCCTGAAGAGAGAGAAGTGGCCGTCCCTCTCTCAAGTGCAGAACCTTTGTGGCTTCAAAGTGGACGTGGAAGTCAAATGATATCACCAATAAATCACGTCAGCTTTCAGACAGAGCCTCTCCAGCCTCGCTCCAAAGAAAGGTCACATTCCTCCACTGATGTTTCACGACTGCCATGTAAATCTGAATGTTTTGATAATGTCATAAAGCTTATAAATCTAGTTTGGATGGAGAATGGAGAGGATTAGGAAGATTGGCAGAAAAGTACAGTTCTTGTGGCAAAGTTGAGCATCCAAGAGCAATATTTTTTCCAATACGGTTGAGGGGCATCAGGTTCATAGTAATTATCAGTGATTAAAGAATGATCTTCTCAGGAGGGTGGGGGTCAGAGGTCAGGACCCTTCTCAGCGGCGAGACACTCCATTGACATGCACGATGGCTTTTGTCAATTGCCGCACCGACTTCTAAAAAGGAAAGGTTTTATCCGCAGTATCTCCCACGCTCCTCGAGGGAAGGCAGAATTAAGTGGGAATATCAAACTGACATGTGACTGAAAATAATAAATTATTTTTATTGAGCCATACTAACAAAACAGCCAAAAGTTTGCACACCATGCATTCAGAACTTCTCAAAAAAGCAACATTTCCATATGAAGTTCACAGTATATTGATTTCAGAGCGTTCCATTCAAATATACTAACTAGAAAAAGCACAATCAAAATGAGAAATTGCCACAAACAGAATACATGAGTGAACAGATTTAAATCATCTGTATCATTTCTAAAAAAAAAAAAAACTAAAAAATATATATTTTGTGAGGCAATGTATTATAAATAAATAAATAAAAGCCACTGATGCAAAACTGGTTTAAAGTAAGCTACATCACATGGATTGGCAATAAAAAAGAACAATAAACCTAAAATGAATGCATCTAATTAAGACACTGCAACTAAAATGTTGCCATTGTGTAGTGGTTTGAAATGAATGGGAAAAACAGAAATGAGTTACGACTGTTAATATCTAAATACTTAAGATCAAGGAGACAGGAGATTTTTAAATTGATTTAAAATCCCTAAACTCCCAGGCACTTAGGAATACTGAAGAAACTTTTTAGATAAAAGCAACAGCTCTTCAGTTTTTGGCCGATTCACAGCCACAACCACAGTTTGGATTTACATTTAGCTGCGTTTCATTTAATAGGATGGATCAGAAGCTTTACTAGGTATTTGCAATCAAACCGTTACAGCAGAGAAGAGATTAAAAAAACAAAACATTTAGCACTCTTAAATCGGTTTCTTTGGGGGACAAATAGTCCCTCACAAAAATAAAGTCTCATTTACACAGGGATTAAGTACTATTACTTTCCCTGGTACCAATTATAACATGAAATGCAGCATTTAGTGTTGTTTGAAGAACAATTCAGGTAACACTGGCATGGACACATCTGAAAACTTGCAGAAAAATGTTTCGCTTGAATATGTTAGAAGACTATCGGGCAGGGGTCTGTATCATAAAGCAAGATTAGTGTTTTGCAGTATAAGGAACAAAAGCAACAACACTTCACTTTTCTATACAGCTGTTGAAAAAGCCAGAAATATTTTTAAAAAGCCTAATTCTTCATTCAGAGCCATGTTTAAAAAAAAGTATCTTCCTAACTTCTTATCCTATTCTACTTGTGTGCGATGTTACTGAATATTTCCCTTTTCAACCTTTTTGAAAATATCTTGATTAAGATGGCTTCTGTTGCAATGCAGTAACTAATGAGTATCCATAGAAATAAACAAACTAACACTTCTAATTTCCCTGTGGGTGTCTGTGTCATTATAAGTAATTCTCTCATGGTTCTTGTAATGTAATTAAAAACTCTCTTTCACATGAACGCATCTGCAGCTGGATCAATAAACACAGAGCTACCGGAGCCAGATGATAACAAGCTTTATGATTCTGGTTATTAATGATTGTTGATGGTAGACTCAGTGAAGCTAGGTAACCCAGGGACAGCCAGACTAAGCTTAACTTGCTTGGTGATGCAGACCCCAGTGCTCTCTGTACATTTGTGTTATAATACCAGTACCCTGCTGGTGACAAAAAGCCATAAGGGCAACCAGGTAGCCACTTTGGCAACAGACAGTGTTCATCACCCTTCTCCTCAATCAAACTTCGGTTACAGCCACAAACAAGGTGCTTTCTATCTGTGGTTGTGTGTTTTAAACTAATGTCCCCATAGCTTTTGGTATGCCGTTGCACAGGATACCTGCAGACAGGGCTGTGACTGCAGAGCTATGGCACTCCGTCTCCCTCAGTTAGTTCTGCATCAGGTACTGGTGGAAGTAGATGCCGAACAGAGAGCTGATGACCTGGCAGGCCGCCACCCACCACGTCAGGAAGGCGAAGAAACCTCGGAAGAAAAGTGGAGTGAGGACGGAGCGCAGCGCCATGAAGGCCTCTGTCAGGTGGGCAACTGTGGCCTGGACGTCCTCCTCCATGTCGTCCATCCCCTCTTCATCTTCATCGAAACCACCGGGCAGCACGGGCGCTGCTATCGGCAGTATGAGCGCTGGCGTCACCCCGGGGGTCTGATCTGCATCGGCCTTCCACGAGAAGTCCCCTACAAGACCGGTAGAGATCAGTCAATACCGACGCTGGATGTTTTTAATATTTAAACTCCACTGCAGATGCAAATGTCTCAATATTGTTGTATAAATAGTCTTTCATGTTGGGAAATATGCTTCACCACTTGTTCTACAAATAGATGACCACAGCCAGCAGCTAGTTAGATATTCAGGTTATTAACAGCTGCTCTTGCTCAGTGAGTAGGTTACAAAATATACAAGCATCTCAGAAACTCACTAATTAACTTGCTAAATCTTGTTTAATCTTTCTAAAACTAGCGTGTAAATACAGGGGGGTTATGTTCTGGGGGATACTTTGTCCGTAAATTGCTTCTTTTTTTTGTTTTTAGATTGTATCAATCGTCTCATCTAACTCTCCAGAAGAGAGCAAATCATTGCCACAAATCTACACTTGGGGAAAAGTGCAGAACAATAAGATCAAGTGTGGCTTCTTCTTCTTCTTCTTCAATGTAGTGGTAGTTTTGGTGGTGGGGTTATTTTTACTTACCTAGTGATTTAAGAGCAAGTGTGGAGAAGAGGATGAGAAAAACAGGAACCAGATACTGGAGAGTGATCACAGTCAGGTAGCAAAAGATACGAGTGACCTGGAAAACAACACATGTATTCTCAGTTTACTCTCTCACATTCAGTTACTCTTTTCTTTCTCCATGTCAAAACTTCTGAATTTAAAAGTTTCAACCCTTCATTGTCTGAATATCTGACCTTCCTCTGAATGTCAATCGCAGCGATACGTCCCGCCTCCTTCTTCATCTGCTCCACCCACTTCTGAGACAGATTGAGGTAGGCCTGCATGTGGTAGCGAGTCATGGCCAGCCGCAGCAGACACAGCACCACGATGATCCACAGGCGCAGGCTGTCGAAGGTTTCACTGGAAACTCTGCAAGGGGGAGATTAGGAGAGGATCAGAAAAGTCAAATGAGCCATATGGAGGACAACTTACATTAGTGTCCTTTGTTTTTATGAGAGATTAGTGGATATATAGCGATATGCATGTGCCCTCACATTGTGACAGTGGTCTTCCCCAGAGGTGCATTGGCCAGGAAGTCCCTTGCAATGGGCTTCACCCAGAGAATCATCACAATGACTGGAGACAGGAAACTCATGTGCAGCAGAATCCTGCAGGAAACATTATAGAGCAACAACACAGCTAATGTATTTGCTAAGACATGGAGTACATTGCTTGTTGCCATTCTTAATACTTCAGTTCTTACTGGATGTGTGGCCGCCCTGTGTTCATCTGAACAGCATCGAGATGAGTCTGAGCCATGCGCAGGCCGGGGAAGGCGAGCAGAGCACCGATGTACGCACAGAGAGCGGCCAGACCCAGCTTCACTGACAGCTTGGTCACTGGGATTCTGAAAACAACAACCAAACGTTAGGCATCAGATATTTGTCACGTAAAGTCTGTTATTGCCTCATGCATAATAATAATACTGAAAGGTCACCTATTGTGCAAAATCCACTTTTTCATGTCTTTTATACATAAACATGTGTCCCCTGAAAATGTCAGGAAAAAAGATTCTCTCTTTTTGTCCTGATCCATTTCTATAAAAACCGGTCTGAAAATGAGCTGATCAGATTTTGGCCACTTTATGATGTCATAACGATTTTGTGTCTTGTGTAACCATTAGCCAATCACCAACCAAGGTAACCCCCCCCACCTTATCACCTGAATCTCCTCCTAGAGCACCATTGTGTTCTTTTTAACCAAATCTCTCACAGAGGGGCGTGGGGAGGGGCTCCTTATTTTCATCTAAAATAACGGACGCAGAATCAGCACTTTGGAAACAGGGCTGAAACAGAGGGGATTATGGGATGCTACAATCCATGATCTGTTTGGTATTTGGAGCCAAGCACTTCAGAGACATGTTTTGTATATATCTGAGATATTTGATGAAAAACATATATTAGGGGACCTCTAACCAGAAGTGGGACCAAGTCACTGTTTTGCAAGTCCGAGTCAAGTCTCAAGTCTTTGCGCTCAAGTCCGAGTCAAGTCTCAAGTCTTTGCGCTCAAGTCCGAGTCAAGTCTCAAGTCAGGATGGGCAAGTTCAAGTCAAGTTCAAGTCCTAAACTTTGACAAAACGAGTCTTAAACAAGTCATTATGTGCTTTTCACCAAATGTAATGACATCGATCAACAGAATAATACTTAATAATCAAACTGCTCTTTATTAGTCACATTAATAATTTAATAATCCATTTTCTCTCTGCTGGTAAAGTAACGTGTGTTTTTCTAATTGAAGAGGGATCAGTAAGGTAAGGCTACCATGACGGTTTGATTCAGAAGGAGTTTAATGTATAAGATCCCTGATGTTGAGGTAACCAGAATGTTTATTTCCACTGTGTACAACATGTTGTAAGGGACCCACAATATATCTCTATGCAAGGTGTGAAGGTCAACTTCTGTTGTTGCAATGTTGAGGTAGAATGAAGGAGTCTGGAACGTCGATTAGCCAAAGCACTGAGAGTTTTATTGATCACAGTACATTAATACGGCCGGGGAGATCACTTAGTTTCACACCGTCCCGTGCTCCACCATCCTGATCTCTGCCCCAGAATAGACCCAACACGCATCAACATGAGGAAAGGCGGGCTCACAGAAACCCGCGTATACCTAATTAGCTATTAAATGGGAGACAATAATCTCCTTGTCTCAAAGAGATGCAGCTAGGTCTCAACCCTCCCCCACGGATATAGGAGAAGCGTTTGACCTGTGACCTCAACTTACAGAGGAGTCTTTGAGTGACTACAAGCAGATGTTTGCAGTATCACAGATTCTAAGAAACAATAAGAAGCTCTATAAACAGATCAGATTAAAATATTCTCTTACACAAGGGATAATGTGCAGCGAGGCTATGGGGAAAAGAACACCTGAATCTAGATCCCTCTGCAGGTGGTACTTTAACTATATGTTGATGCTAATACGATTGCACTTTTACTTATAGCATTTTGAATGCAGGACTTTTTATTGTAACTGAGTATTCCTACACTCTGGTGCTTTACTCAAGTACAAGATCTGAACTTCTCCCACCTCTGACAATAAATCCTGAGTGGTTACCAAAAACCCTGCTCTGAAGGTTATTTTCATTTTACAAATCCTGCACTCAGCTTTGCTTTCTCCAATATCATTGAAAAGCAGCCAGATGCTGCTTCTTTTTTTGGTTTTCGCTAATTTCTTGACTTTTTCCGACGCGCTTGTATTTCAATCCGGCTCCCCGTCTCCCCGTGGCTCTGTGTAGCTGGCCTGTACCACTACACCTGCTGTATTTGGAGCGTCTGCCCCCCCACCGTTCTTTCACATAATGGTATGATCCGAGTGTGTCCTCGTATATTATTGGCCGCATGGTGGCTCAGCTAAATAAAGCCCCGCCCCTGCCTGCATGGATTCTCAGCAAGAGTAGGTGCGGCTGAAGATTCTGCTCTCCCCGACGGGAGTCTGCTCTTCTAGCGGCATCTCGCGATCGGCGTGTTGGAGACCTCTGAATTAAATGATCAAGTCACCTCAAGTCAGAAGGCTCAAGTCCAAGTCAAGTCCCGAGTCATTGGTGTTCAAGTCCAAGTCGAGTCGCAAGTGTTTTGTGATTTTGTCAAGTCGAGTCCAAAGTCATCAAATTGGTGACTCGAGTCCAAGTCATGTGACTCGAGTCCAAGTCATGTGACTCGAGTCCACACCTCTGCCTCTAACCAATGTGGTGTCTCTTGATGCACGTTACAATGTCAAGCAATAATAAATCAACACAAATTCCTGGAACAGATACTTACGACCACTCAGCGTAACCCTGCTGTCTGGCGAACACTTCCAAGTTGTCGAAGAGGCTGGAGAAGGCCGACTCCAGGCCGAACTCCAGGTAGTCCTCCCTGACCACCAGCACCAGCATGGCCACCAGCAGAGACAGGAAGCCGAAGGCCAGACACACCGAGCGCTCACCGCCCTCCTCAGAGCTGAAGTAGTGACTCATCAGAGTTTTAAGAGTCTTTCTGAAGGTTTGAGTCAAGTTTAAAACAACCAGGGGAAAAGCAACATTCATTTTTAATCAAATGTATTTTTCTTAGCATAAATCATGATGAGAAGTTGGAATTGTGTTTTGATACTTTACTAAGTCTGTTACATTTTCATATAAAAAGCGAAAGGCTGCAGCTGTAGAATGAGATATTTCTGTTTTACAGAGATGCAGTGATTACGATTTTCCTGGTCAGGTCAAACATTTTTTTAAAAGACCTGACGATGCACATGTTATTTCTTTCTAAAAATAATAACTGAAAGCATATTTAAAAATGTTTATACTTTCTTTTCTTTTATGCACAATAAAAATGCAGGTGAATGTTCATAATAAAAACATATGAAATTACAAAACTTACATCTTTTCAAAACTTCAACACTATATCAGGGCTTGTTGTTTATTTTTAGGGGTTGTACTCCTATGCTCATTTGGAATTTGCTGGTATTACAAATTGCAAGTGTTATGTCCTCTTTACTCATGCTGAAACACTTCTACAATAACCTTCCTAAATTCTCCCACACCACTCCGCTCCTCCGCTCCCTTCACTGGCTTCCGGTAACTGCTAGAATCCACTTCAAGACACTGGTACTTGCTTACCATGCTGCGAATGGATCTGGCCCTTCGTACATCCAGGACATGGTAAACCGTACACCCCAGCGCGTGCACTACGCTCTGCATCAGCCAAACGACTCGCTGCACCCTCGCTGCGAGGGGGACCCCAGTTCCCATCGGCGAAAACACGTGGTTTTGCTGTCCTGGCTCCAAGATGGTGGAATGAGCTCCCCATTGACATCAGGACGGCAGATAGCTTGCACATCTTCCGGCGCAAACTGAAAACTCATCTCTTTCGACTCCACCTCGAGCGATAGAATTATTAACAAAGAACTGCTAACAGAGCACTTATATACTAATAAAGGACTGGCTTATCTATAGCCAGTTGAGTAGCACTTGAAATGTTTGGCTCTATGAAACCTGATGTACTTATATGATTCTGTTTTCTTCAAGGTTGTGTCTTCCTGGTCGAATGTACTTATTGTAAGTCGCTTTGGATAAAAGCGTCAGCTAAATGCAATGTAATGTGTGTGTGTGGCTGTACTGTGTGTGAAACGTGCATGTTCTGTGTGCGGTGTAAAAACCGCCAAGCGACACGTCCAAAATTTGAACAGCAAAGAAATAAATATGAGACTGATCAGCAAGCTACAGCAAATCAGCTGACAACGGCAGGCTTCTACAGCTGTGCAAAAGGTGCGTTCTCTCCAATTTGTTGTAATAGCAAACCTTATTGACACATACATATTAATCTGTCATGATGAGTCACTTTACAGTTGAAGGATACAGACTGAAGAGAACAGTCAGGACACACCAGATGGCTCCGATGTTGACTTCTGTGCTGGCATCCACAGAACTGTAGTAACACTCAGTGAAGATGAAGACGCCTGCAGTATAGACCGCAAAGTCTACCAGCCACTGGTACTCCAGGAAAAACCGCAGCACTGAAAGTAGAAACAAGGCAAAAAAAGATCGAGTCATTATTTTGTGCTATACCAGTCAGTTTGAACTATGATCCATACATTTTATGATGCAGAGAGAAAAACATTGAAATGTAAATGCATAGCGAGTAAAGCTGAGCTGTGGCAGCGTTTGTAATTGTTCAATGTCACGGTGATAAAGATAAAGGAGTGTTTCGTTTACCAAGAGCGTCAAGAGCGTTGATTGGAGCTTTCTCCAGGTGAAGGTCGATGTCTTTGGGCACAGTGAGAGGCTTGCTCTCCCCATTTTGTCTCCTAGTCATCAAACAAAGACACATGACTATGTTAAAAAAATTAAAACAAAAAATATCAGTCTTTTTTTAGTCTTAAAGTAACACGTGTTTGTTTTTTAAAGTAAAGCACACCATTTACAACAAAAGGTAAAACTCTGTAGCTTTTGTCAGAGAAGGCAGATATCTACTTATTAGTTGTTTGTTTCTAGGCAGCTTTACTTGTTTCTTAGTCCTTCCTACATTACCAGACCCTCCCCCAACTCCCACCTGTCTTTCCTGGTCGGTTTGGGCATCTGCTTTCCGGCCAGGGCACACAGCTCTCCTTCTGACGGGTGTTTGAACCGGTACAGACTGAAAGGAACAACAGGCATGCGTTTGTATAGTGCACATCCAATGATATGTACTGTATAGTGTATAACCTGATCGTAAGGGTAAGTATACCTGCCATTGCAGAGTAGCCAGCGTGCAAAGGAGTAATGTGGAGCCATCCTTTGCATAATGCAGGCAGCCAGCAAGCTGACCACCAGCTGAATTCCCATCAGCGCCTGTCAGAGGAAACACACATGTTTAAGTAGGAGAACCAACTTTCAAACTCCCATCTTTGGACATATAAACAGTTCGAGTTAAAGCCTGTCGAAGAAGCTTAGTCACATACTATGCTAAAAAGATAACAATAACCATATTTAACCACGTTTAACAACCGTAAAGAATGTGCTGAAAGCTCCTGCAAAATGAATGAAAGTTAGCAAATGGCTATCGAGCTAAATTTAGCTAAACTTCACCACCTGTCATTGCTGCTGCAAACGTTAGCTAGCTAGCATTAGCATACTAGCTCTCATTGTAAGAAATAGAAACAAAAACAGTTCGCTGGCTAATTTTACAGCAGGTTGTTAACACTAACTTGATCCTTGTGGATTTACTGGAATGGGGGTAACTTACCATCTCTTCTGTCGAAAGAAATACGTGTTGTAAATCAGAATAGCTGCCGAAGCTTCTTCACATGCAGGAAAGTCTTGACAGCTGATCCAACTGACATGTGAAAACCTGAATGTCCCGGATGTAGTAGTGGAGTCGCGCGGTGCTTTCAGGTACTTCCCCATGCTTCGTAAATCAGAAGACTTATAACAGCACAACAGTAGCTTCTACTGACGCTTAATAAAAGTTAATAATCTATGCTGCTTCCTCTCAGAAATGGAAATTAAACTACTTTTGAATTACTTTTGTGCAACGGTGAGACTGTGTGCCAACCATTTAGTTGACTGTTGTGGTTATTAGGAACTTTTTTAAATTGAGTTATGCCTTATTCACATAGAGAATCAATGGAAATATACAATATTTCAACACGAAATGCCATGAGACTGGGTTGAATATTTACCTAGAAGGACCTCCAATTGATTTCATGCTACGTTTCAAAGCTATTGCTAAAGTCAGTTGACTTGAAAATAATGTGCAATACTGCTTGTTTCACCCATAACAACAGGTTGCAGATCATGCTGCACATTTACTTTTCTCCCCATTTCAATGGACGTTTCTGAACACAGATACACTCGGGGTACGTAGGCCTATGTTTTTAGGAAGAACCCATTAAACATCTACATATGTATCATAGTATTGTAACGAGTGATAATCAAATGTAAAGAATAGCCTCCATGGTCCATTTTACCTGTGCCAATTGTTCAGCCAGCCAATCAGAAGCAGAGGAGGGCGGGTCATGCCCTCGCCCTCCAAAAAAAGAAAAATCACCTTTTAAGGTGGTTTGACACGGAAGTAAATCATTTTTGCCCTGTTTTCCATTGACGTGATTTCAAGGTGATGCAGGTCAAACAGGTGAGTGTTTCTCGTGTTACAATGCCCTACAAAGATTTCTGCTTCATGTCTGGACATTGCTATGATAATTTGGGGACATTTTCAAACGTGATTATAACTCCCTACAAATGGGACATTAACTCAAATCTGAACTAGAATCACAAATAGGGAGAGGCCTCAGGGAAGTTAATACTGGCCGTGATACAATACAATGACATGTACACAAGTGTAAGTTACGACTTGTTAGTCTTTTGGTTTTCCACACTTCCGTGTATTTGTCATGTTGTTAGATGTCTAGCATACATTCAGGGCTGGATTTACCCACTAGGGGGCTTTTGGGAAAAACTGAGTTATTATGCTAATAGAGTTTACAGTATGAATTCAAACAAGTTATCTTATTGAATATTAAATAATGAATGCTACCTTTTCTCCCAGGTCTGAATGAATGTTAAAATGTCCAATAAAGAGTGATAGTCCTTTTCTGTACATTTAATTAGCTTGTTTCATCTAGAACAAAATTACTTATGTATTTAGGATCACTGTATACTAAAATCACCAAGGCCTCTAAATGAAAGTGTGTTTGATCCTCGCTGAAAAATGCAACCCTCTCAATACTTAAAGTTCTTACAATTCAAATTCAGTTTGCACTGCATTGGAGTTTGTACACCAGATTACATGCAAAGTGACAACAACAAGAACACATCTGGTAGTGTCCTTTGCTTAAATGTAATTGCATGATCTGAATGTGGTAGTATAAAATGTATGGGGAGTTGAGTTTTCAGCAAGGATCAAATACATTTTCAGAGCAAATGAATTCAATGTCATACTATAAACATTTAGGTTTTGAAATTGAATTCCAAACTAATGAATATAATTTCAAATGCTGCCTTTTCAGATTTAGTATTTATGCAATTATTCACATTGAGCAAGACAAATTCAAATATCCTTCGTATACAAATTCAGTCTCTAGTGAGTTTTTCCTGCCTATAGACCACCTCTGTGAGATCCTCCTAATAATAATCTCCATGTTTGATGCTTGCACCATCATGCATCTTAACATTTCATTGGATGAAAACAAACAGTATGCAAATAGTGAAGCTTAAAGTCTCAGATATGCTTCTCTGCTTTGGCATTAAACACACAGCCACCAGGGAGGGGGCGAGAGCAGGAGGGAGTTGATGTAATCTAAAGAATTAAAGTATACATTTTCCATTTTGATGAATACAATTAAGGAAAAACCCCATAATACTAACATTGTTACTATCAAGCCGGCAGGCATGTTTATATCTTTGCAATGTGTTTGTTTTATTATGTCATATGACCTCTAAACCACAGATTATTATAACCATGAGGTGTTTTGGGAATATTATGGTAAAAGGACAACAGCTCTTGGTGCACTGATGCATCCTCTGTGGTATGCTTGGTGACTCTGGATGAGAATGATTGTCCACACACACACGCTGGCCTGTACATGCATTATAATGTCAGCTCATCCTCTGTAAAGCGGAGGCCCCTGTGCCTCCAACAGTGCGGAGGGTTTCCAGTCGCACGCCCTCCAAAAGATCTTTTACCAAACCCATTCACCACATTCAAATCTGTGTTTAGCATGTTATTTGGGTGGTCTGCAGAAGTTGATTGAAATCCCACTTTCTGCTAATTGGTGCCACCCCTTCTGCTGAAGATGTGTCTGATCCTTTGCCGCGTGAATTTGCGCAAAAGAGCATGACGTTTCAAATGAGAGCTGTGAATTTGATCAAATGGAGCTTTGTGCGATGAAGCAACAGCATCTCAGGTGGGCAGGCATGCACCAACGGGCACGCATCTGTAAACATAAATCACATGAAATTAGTTGTTCAGCTCAATATCAAACTCTGTGTTGTGTTTTGATCCGTATGAGTCCTGCTTATCCAAATCCAGCCTATACCCTGAGGCAATTAGTCTGTGCCATTTTGAACAAGAGGAAATGGAGCGATCACATTTTAATTAGGATCACATTTTTGCATATTAAATCAAAAAGTGTCTTCTTTCTCCATCTGGATGTCTTTCCATATGGATAGTGTAACATAAAGATGCATGTTGTTCCATTCACTGCCATAACATCACTTAACATGTACCCTTTTCTTATCAACATTTGACAACACGATAAATATTCTGTACATTCTTCCAACATCTCTGGCATTAAACTGTCAGTCACACTGTGAGAGGAAATGTCTCTCTCTGGGTGGAAAAAGACTTCCATAACCATCATCTTTGTCACAATGCTAATCCTTCTTCCATGTTAGCCATCTGTGGCTGAAGTGGCGGGGCAGAAATTACTGATGAAAATGGACACAAATAAAATGCTAATTCACCACGGGCTACAAGTGGCTCCCCCCCTCTCTGCCCAGCTCGGGGGGCCTCTCGGTTCCCACACCACTTCCCTGTGTGTCTCCCAGGGTGCTGCTGGGATACCGGCGGCTGTTTCGGAGCCCGCGGTAGGGATGCAGCCCTCCCATTGGCTTGTCTTTGTTTGCTCCCATGCACGGTATTCATCTGCTGATTTGAATATATGCAAATGTTGCAATGGTGCCCCGTCAAAGGAAACTCCCACAGCCACCACCATGTTTTTTTTCTTACTTACCGTCTCCCTTCATTTTCCCCGCTCTTTTCCTTTTTGTTTCTTTTCCTAAATGCTGCATTGAGCGGGGAATGCTGTGGGAACCAACGATGGAGGGCCAGATCTGCTTTGTCACAGGGATTTATTTAGTAGTGAGTCTCATGACTGTTAATTACAAAGACACACATTTACTGTATATCTCAAGGAAGAGAGAAAACAAGTGTATTGGGAATACACCATCCTTCAACTCCTTAATGTCTTTGCTGTGAACAGTCAAAGCAAAGATGTTGCCAGACTAATGCATGCCTTTCAATCAAACATGCAGTCATGAGGCAAGCAAATACACCACATGACTTATTGATTACAGTAAAAATAAGAACCTTTTATATGGCGTATTGGCTTTAATTTGGAGTCTGACTTTGTACTCTAAGACAAGGGCAAGAAACACAGTGTAGACATTGTTCTATTACGTTAAGACAAAATTAGATGTAGCTTAGTTTCACATACGTCTTTATTTTAAAAGCAGATATTTAGACTACTGCTGCTAACGATGACTTATTTCATTATGTACAATAGGACTCTTCCTCCAAAAGCAACCAAATGGATTGAGCCAGCATTTATTTAGTTAATTGTGACATTGTTTCCAGTGAGAAAGGTCTATTTATCCCACAGCAAGAATATTTAAACGTGGAGTTATTCACCTGTAGTTTAAGAGTTAAAAAGCCGTCTTTTTTTGTGTCACAGGTGCAGATACAGACCTTCCTCCTCCTGTAACGGCCCAAGATCAAACCAGGGCTATGGATTTAATAAGATGAAATGAAGATATGCATACAAGCTTCATATCTGCATTTTGACTCACTGCATCTGGCTCGTCTGATTTCCAGGTCCAGAGCCAGATGGAAGAGAATTAGCTCGGCCTGACTCTGCTGAGTGTGTTAAGCCGGTACTTTGGCTCGTCCTCATACAGATTCTGGATTTGGACGACATGAATCGTTGCACACTTATACTGTAATTACCCTAATGCATGCTGCTAATTCTATTTCACTGAGAGTTTGCAGAGGATTCCATGGATGATCCAGCATGCACAGATGGGCGATGCACACACAAAGACAAACACAAGTGTCATTTTGTGCTTAAAGAATTACTAGGATTTATTTGTATACAATTTTCTTCTTATCTGTGCCAGTGAAAATATGTGCACACATGCTTATTAATACTTAATAAATGCAATATTCAAATCAAATCAAGTTTTATTTATATAGCACATTTATAAACGATTTTTGGTCGAGCCAAAGTGCTGTACATATAATCAAATTAGCCTACAGTAAAGACACTTTACAGCTAATACAACAGCACAGATTGTTCAGAATATCAGTATGAGAAAAACGACACCCTCTATCCTTAGACCCTCACATCGTACAAGGAAAAACTTCCAGAGAAAAACCCACAGTTTAAGGGGAAAAAATGGGAGAAACCTCAGGGAGAGCAACAGAGGAGGGATCCCTCTCCCAGGACGGACAGACGTGCAATAGATGCCGTGTGTAAATCGAAGAGATAATACATTTTACAGCATATAGACCGAATGTTAGGAAATGCATATGTCTGTAATAAGAAGATGAATATTAGACATCTTTCTATTACTGACCTGCAACCCCTTTACAGAAACTCATTTATCTTTGATCTTAAAAGTCTCTAACACTTCTTTCTTTTATGATATCCCCTACTTCTTGATAGATGCATATGAATATTATTTGAATGTATTTATTTCATGTAAATAAATGTAAGAATGGCTTGGACTCTCATCATCTTCATGCTTCATGAGAAAAAGAAGCTCCTTGTGTTTTCCCAACCCAGAGTAACACTGCATGCCTAGGAAAATATAACAGAAAGTACCGAAGTGTCAATATAAAAAAAAACGAGTAAGACATGTTCTTCATTCCCACAGGAACGAGCATTTTCACAACATTTTGATTAAAGTTAAAAGGGTGTAAAAACCAGTATGAATGCATATATTCATTTATTTATTTATAGTGCTTGTTATCTGTTACATTGTCATTTTTCTGTCCACAGTTAAAATGCACAATGTGTCTTAATATACATTTTTTAAATAAAAACACCTAGCTTGTTTGTGGACTTGCTTCTTGACAATCATGCATTTGTTGTGCTTTAAATTATAAGCTTTGATTACGTGCTTCACGATTTAAGCTAAATGTGTTTGCAGGCCAACAGTGTGTGTGTCCCCCCCCATGAATGAGCTCTGTGCATTATCGTGTTCTGAATGACAATCGTGCGCTGCGCTTGAACTTGACCGGCGGAATTGCCTGGGAAAAGAGGCGCGACTTTGGCCCTTTGCTCCTCTCCTTTATGGGGGGGGGGGGGGGGGGGGGCGTTAAGACTGATGTCAGCGCTCATTAGCATAACCTTCAGCCTGTTCCCAATTAAACCAGGAAAGCAGTAAGAGGACCAGTCTGTTTGTACATGGCTTAGAATGAACCAGCATCTCTCTCTCTCTCTCTCTCTCTCTCTCTCTCTCTCTCTCTCTCTCTCTCTCTCTCTCTCTCTCTCTCTGAGCATCAGAAGAAGCTGCAATGTAAGTTGCTTTATTCATTTGGAATTGTTTTAAATGTATATTATTTATGTTTTTTAAACTAATTTCAAAGTTATAATCTGCGTTTGAAAATTATGCTGGAATTACTCTACATTTAGTATATTTTTATAGTATTTGTTATCATTTTCATCAGCTTTCTGTTCATGAAAGTGAGGCTTGTTGCTGTGGGAATGATGGTGTTCACATGACAGTTTGTCTCTTGCTTCAGCCTGTCTGCCTGAATGTGTAAGACATGCTGCACCTTTGATGTCTTTTTACGAGTGTGGAGGTTTAATTCCAGGTCTACTTGATTTCTTATAGGTAACTGTTCTCCTGAAAGTCTTTGCATTATGCCTATTGATCACTGCTGCTGCGTGAATCTACAGTAGACCTGCTGTGTGTGGTCATGTCAGCCGAGTCTCTAAGTGCTTCTTACTGACAGTCTTAGATCTACCTTACTCACCTGTTTGTGAAATCTTACAATCTCCTATTATCTTTTGTGGGAATTGGATTTGCAGTGACTATTGAGGTATTATATCATTTGTAAACAATGCATTTGTTGCCAATTGTATACCCTGCCTATGGAATGCATTGTTGTTTATAATGAAAAATGCTCCCATCATGCTGCTTTGTCTGATGAGGCAGCACTCTTTGAATATAGAAACCCAATAGGGCTTTACATTCTTATAAACATATAAACAGATCTATATAATGTTGCTCCATTAAACCACCGGGGAATTCAGAATAGATTTAAGAGAGCTCGGAGACTTTGAGACACCCGCTGTTGCTGCTCTCAATATGCATTTCATGCAAGTGGTATTACTGACAAATATACGCTTTTAATGTTAGTTGTCACAAGGATTTCCTTTATACACATTAAAAGTCAATAGCAGAATAATACACAGAATTTACTTAAAAAGCACACACTTTTTAGTGTTCACTTCTTGGATTTGATTAAAATCCTTTGTAATACCACCACCACAGCAGCCTCATAACAAAATAATAATGTATTACAATCAGCAGCTAGTTGCTAATTGATGGGCATGACATTGGGAAGGACAAACACTTGCTCCCTGTTGGTCTTCATGCGTGACCTCTGACTCCTTTATGTCCCTGTGTCAGGTCAAGCCTCTTTGAAGAGCGGCCATTACAATTCCCAGAAGTGGCCACTTGAATTGGCCAGTTATTAACAAGTGAACCCAAAAGGGCTCGGTGTGGTCACGCATGGCCACATGACAGTCATACAAGTTTGACAGAAATGAATGAATTTATGATGGAGACATGTTTGAACTGGGAGAATTAGGATTTGATTTTTTCTGCCTGAGGTGTTCTGAATGTGTGTGTAAAATGTGACAGTATCAATTCATTTATTTCAATACTGACAGGCTATACTGGATTATGTGCTTGAAAATAAAATCTTGAAAGTATCTGTTCTCAGCAAATGATAATTATTTTACGAAGTTAATTACTTAAGAATATATATCTTTATTTTTTCATTTTATTACATATTTGTAATGAAAATGCCAAAATACACCAAACATAAGAGAGACATGCTTACTGAATAAATACATAAGGGCATCCATTTATTAAATACATCTTTATTTAAAAAAAAAAAAAAAAAGTGAAATGGGGAGAAAACTATTTCACTAACTTTATACAAATAAAAAGCGAAAATCAAAGAGCAGAAATATAAAGGTAATTCAGAAGTTAATGAACATCAATGTGCTTCATTCACTAAGTGCCTATTTGCGCTGAATTTGCTTTAATCGTTTGGCTCTGTGTATTTGCCTGTTCGTTTTACTGACTCTAAAGACTCAAATATAATACTTAAACATTGAAAATGAATTGAAAAAATTATTTAATTTATACAGAACATTATATTCGTGCCTTCTTTGTATAACAGTCCTCTAAAGTCATGTAAGCACATGTATGTATGTTGCTACCAAATGATTTGAGCTGTGTCGGTTACATTTCAGCCTAAATACAATATTAAAAACAATACCTATTTAAGTATTAAGCCAATTAATTCCAGACATTTCCAGAACAATAATAGGCTGAATTAAAAGACTGAAACTCAGATAACAGCCTATTAGGATAATAATTCGCATTTATTTTCAGTAACTCAAATAACAAGATGTATTGATGATAATATTGATGATCTAAAATCACAACGACATAATTCCCTTTTTAAAATGTAATTTAAATCTGTGTAAACCCTTATTGTTTTAGAGCATTTTAGGAATATAAAGTCCTTCATTTTGTGCCATTACTTAAATGAATATAAATCTATCACCTGCTAGAGCAATGCAAACAAAAGACTCTATACACTACAACTCAATACACAACAAGACCTTCGAAGCTTTGTTTTCATAACTTATCATCTCTTTAATTAATATTCATTTTAAATATGACTTTACAGTTCTGAAAGAGGTGATAGCCTGTTGTGTTAACCAAAATGTTAACTAGATCACACTGTTGTATAAATGTACGTTTCCAGGTCGTTTGTTAAACGTGAATCACATTTTCGAGCTAAGGTTTCCATTTGTACAATCGTTTATTCTATTCTGCACCATCACGTGGACCCACTGGGTCATTATTCGTTAATATTCACGTATTTTGGGGCCTTAATAACGAATAAATAATTATCTTTACACGCCCAACATTCCACTCAAGTTCGTTTTGGATTTTTTATTTATTTAGATTTTTTTTGGACACATTTCGAAAAGGCCTGTCACTTCCTGCATCAAATACACGATCAATCTGTCTGCCAATGTAGAGATGTTTTTACATATTTCCCCTCATCAATTTAGAGGATGTGTTGTAATTATATCGTTGCTAAAATATTTTCTTGTTTTTTTAAATGTTTTAACGTGTTGTGGATTTAGGCCAGTCAGACCTGACCAGGCCCGAGCTGCAGTACTGCTTTCAGCCAATAGATGTCCCTGTTTAGCTCATATTGAGTCGATATTCACTGACATGTTGGATTATGAGTATTGTCTATAGTTTCTAAGATGTGAAGATTCTAGAGGACTCTGAATATCTGGTTGTTAATACCCATGATGAGATGTGTGCAGTGCTTCAGGAACGTTTTGTCAGCCCAGCTCACTCAACCTCCCTGAATGTTTGAATTGTGCAGGCCTTATGAGACATACCGTCCAGTTAGGTTGTACAAAAATAAATCCTTACATTAGTGCATGAAATAGGACACACTTGCCTTTATTTTATAGGGCTCAAAGCTGGTTGGCCATTTATTTGTCTAGCTAACTACAGCTTTTTAACTTGTAGAAAATACGATAGAACAGAAAAAGGCCAATGTAGGTAGCCGATATAAAAAAACATGTATCAAATACCTTAAGCTTAATTTAATGTCGTAATTAATTATGTGAATATGAACATGCTGGTGCACTACCCACAACCCTTGTTTGAGAATGTGGTCCAACATTTTGTCTTCGTATGGTGGCTTAAAACGTTGAGCTAAAAACGTGACCTATATGCTAACATTTTACAATAATGTATGCACCAAAAAAAGCTTTTTGGGTTACACGTAATGGAAATCATCCTAACGTTTTGTAATGTTCTATAGTTTCCATACAATTGTGACTTCTGCTAAAGATGCTAGACACACACACACACACACACACACACACACACACACACACACACACACACACACACACACACACACACACACACACACACACACACACACATTTCACAAGCGATTACAAAAAATACTCAAGTTTTTTTTCATTTAATGTATTGCAAGATACGTTTATTTATTTATTTCTCCTTAAATATAATGCATTACAGATAGGCTATGCCTATAAATGCCACCGTGCCATAGACAGTAAATTAGACCTATAACACAAATCAGCCTTGTTAAGACCCCACAAACGATCCTCCACCGTGGACCCCTCACACAGGCGCATCGGATAACGTTTGGAATAACCTATCCATGACACTGACGTCATCGCGTAAACATTACGTTAATTTCAAGGGCTAGATTTGTTGCACGCAGCGTTGAGTCTTATCTGTGTGCACATTCAGTCTGAAGTTATTGTGTAACTGGCTTAATTCACTAGTTTTACCCTGCTTATGATTAGCATATGGCACATGAATGTCCACCGTGCGCTCCCTTACGCACAGAAAGGAAGGAAACGTCACTCCACGTAAAAGCAACGTGACCCGCAGGAGTCCAGGAAAGCATCTGCTTCTCCTGGCGCTGCTGCGGCAACAGCACCACAGACTGCTGCTGCGCTTTGATCGTGCCCATCTCTGGCAAATCGTTTCTCTTTTACGCATTTTTCCTGCAGCCTGCCTAGAAACGTAAGGACATCACTCCGTTTAAACCTGGAGTCGTTTCTATTGGGTTAAGGCTCGTATTGGCTCGGTATTCCTGTAAGCTGTTGACTCAGGTGTTTCAGTCCAGCAAGGTGCAGATTTGGAGATCATTGCCTGCTTCTCTTGCCAAAAACGGACTCTGTCCGGTGCCTTCAGGATGTGCAGCTGGGGGACAGGGCGAGAATGGAGTGTGCTGATGATAAAAAAAGTGTAGGTCTATACATTTGGGATCACACCCTCTGAGCTGATGTGATCTGCTTTTACATCACGTGGCATCGGCATCGACCTTTTTCATGCATTCCTGCCTACACCCATACAATCCAAAATTAGGTTCTGTCGTATCAGTCTGCTAAAAGTCCTCAGTGGTGTCTCCCTCCACCCCTTCATGCACCGACGTGCTGCCACAGACGCAGCAGCCGTGAGGTGCACGTCGCTCAGCACGTCTATCAAATGCTTCCAAAAACCATGCCGGGTGCCACTAAAGAGGGAGACGCGTTATTCAAACAGAACAATGGACACCAGTTCACAATGGTCAATGCATAAGCGGTGCAAAATGCGTTTGGGTTTCTGTGCACGTCGTCCATAGCTGTGTGTGTGTGTGTGTGTGTGTGTGTGTGTGTGTGTGTGTGTGTGTGTGTGTGTGTGTGTGTGTGTGTGTGTGTGTGTGTGTGTGTGTGTGTGTGTGTGTGTGTGTGTGTGTGTGTGTGTGTGTGTGTGTGTGTGTGTGTGTGTGTGTGTGAGAGAGGTAGAGGTAGAGAGAGAGAGTGGGGGAGAGAGAGAGAGGAGG
This sequence comes from Gymnodraco acuticeps, assembly GCF_902827175.1. NCBI lineage: Eukaryota > Metazoa > Chordata > Actinopteri > Perciformes > Bathydraconidae > Gymnodraco > Gymnodraco acuticeps. The sequence continues at coordinate 1,686,233 of NW_022990082.1, read as the reverse complement.
GGACCTGCGACGCAGCAGCTCCGCGCACACTGTCATCCGAGGCTGCAGGAGATGTTAGGATGCGGAGAGGATGCTGGCAGCAGTATCGCCTCGGCCTCGGCTGGTGTCTAGTCACTGAATTAAAAGTAATGCCAGTGTTTAAATAACAAAATCCTTTCTGAAGGTTTACAGTGAATGCAGCGTTTGAGTTTCGCTGGAATCCTGGCTCTTATAGTTTGGTTACAGCTGAGAGGTGATAGAAACGTGCGTCAAAAATACATAATGGACTTGAACCGGAGTTGCGGGATTTATTCAAAGTTCGTGCCTTGTGAGTATGATTTCTGAATGTGTTATGTGTGGATGTTTAACCTTGAGGCTATGAGATATGTGGATGATTGGCAAGTGACAAAATGTTATACCAATGTTAAATTATAATTATCGAAATAAATAAATAATAAGCCAAAATAATGTTTAACAATATGACATTTCATTGACATTATGATAAAAACCGTAAACTGCACTTTGATAAATAGAGCAGCCTGGAGTGGTGAGTGGCGAGTGGCAGCAGGCTGCTCCATCCCATATTAGCGGGAGCCTCCATTGAGCGGTGATGAGGGGGCTGAGTGGCCCCTGAGCTGGCGTTTATAAAGCAAACAGTTGTGTGATTGTTAGCAGAGCCTGGGAAAATGTCCCCTTGGCTGGGAGGTGGAGGGACTTGACGCCAGAGCCTCTTGTTAAGAAGACCTGAGTGCTCCCAGACAGCATTGTGATGCTAATGAGCACCAGCACGTTGTTGAACTTGATGTTGACTTTTTTTCTTTCTTTCTTTTGGGCGTTTTTTTTTTTCTTCTTCTTTCTTTTTTCTTTTTTTTGGGTCACTTGTTTGTGGGAAAATCTTCTCCGGAGCTACAGTGTGAAATGTATTAATCATGCCTTTGCAGTTAAGTACAATAGAGAGGCATTATATTCTTGGAACACACATTTTTATTCGGTTTCAGGTGTTTAATGTGTAGTGTTAAAGTTTAGTTCCTCAAACCCCTTTAAAGAGAGTAAGACAAAAAAACGTATGGGATTTTTTTACAGGGTTGATATTTTCAAGGGTAAGAGGTATTTCTTCCCACAAAACTAGCACAGCAAAATGAATGGTTAAGTCATAATAATTCAAGTTAAAATACTTGATATTTACTTAATATCAGGTTTCAATCGGGTAACTAATGGTATTCTTTTTATCTTAAGATGTTTAAGTGTAGTCTTTAAACCTATAGGCAAAATAAATCCATCAAATGAATATAACATTTTTAAAAGTATTAAATGTCACTCTTTCTTTCTTTGCAGTGCAACAGGTGTAGGCCTAGTGTGCACTGAATTGACAGAACTAAGCTATTAGCCCCCTTTATAATATATATCATTTTGAACACATAATTTCACTGGCCAAATAAAAACATGTAACAGTCGTGATATTCATTCTAATAAACGAGATTTAATTGAAATGATAAGACAGTACACACAGTTTGCCTATGAAGATCAATAATATATTTAAGCATCTTATATTAACATTCCAACTTATATCATCAGACATCAAATTTGGCCAAATAAATTATAATATTTAGATATAAGATTTTAAGTCAAATCGAGTGTACTCTTCTGGTCTAAAATAAAATAAAAAATAGATTTGATTTCTTATAATTAGCAGATTTAGATGATACTTCTTCGTCTCATTTATTTAATTATTTCATTTAAAAAGAGCTAAAACGGAAATGTATCAATGTACATGAACTGTTCAGTTGAATGCTAAGGTGTGACTCGCATCAGAATATGACCATTATTATACGTTTTAATAAGGTAACTTTAATTTCTAAATACATTTTCTTACATTTCATTAAACACCAAATAGGTTTAACCTTGCCTGAACAAACCCAAATTGTTTAAGTGTTTTTCTTTTCACCCTTCCATTTTTAAACAGCGCCGTTATTTTTATTACATTCGTTTCAGCACCAAGGACAGAGACTGTACTTTTCACTCAGAGGTGCTGAACTCCACTCTCTAGTTTTCTTTAATACAACGTCAACGCCCTAAAACATTTTAATTCAAGCCTTTTTTACCGAACATATTTGAGACACTGCTTTTGCTACTTTTTTTTTTTCTTTTAGATTTCGTTTTGAGGTTGTGCTCAGGGCAGAAACAAAAGCGATATCAAAAAATATCCTTTCTTTTACTGCGCGTTTAGCAGACAGCATAAACACAACGACGTTACATTTTTTTTTACATTTCTAATACAAATCTGGGCAAGCAAGATGTGCATACACTGCAATAGAATAGAATGGAATGGAATATAATGGAATGGGAAATAATGGGATGCAATAGAATGGAATATAATGGGATACAATAGAACGGAATATATTATAACTTAATAGAATGGAATGTTGAGCTCGTCGTCACTGCACTGTGCCGTAGGCCTACTGTACGCCTGTGGCCGGAAGTGACGCAGTCAGGGGGCGTGTGCACATGAATTCACGTGAGGCTGATGAAAGGCGGAGCGGAGAGTCAGGTTAATGTACAGTAAAATCAAGGCAAAGCAAAAATAATACACACACACACACACACACACAAACTCTTTGACTTTTGATCTTTAAAATGTGCTAATATTTTTAATTATTCACTTAATTTAAACATCATTTTGTTTCGAATAGTTATTATTTCCACTTAATCCAACCCGTGTTTTGTACAAGACCAAAAATGGTTAATACCTACAAAGTTATTGCCAGGCTGTTTTATTTGCCATTAAATGGAAGTTGAGATAATCATTTAAAAAAAAATGTATTTCTTAAATATTACTTACCAAAATTAATTACCAAATAATGATTAATGAGAATGTTGTTTATTTTTTTTAAATATGAAACACATTTACCATATAAGTGAAGAAAACATGCAGCTTGAAGAATCCATGATAATAAAGGCCTAAAGAAAACTGTCTTATTAATATTCAAATTAAAACACAGGTCAAACACAAACATCAAAGACTGCAATTACCATGACAATATATGCAATCATCATTATATAGCATTTAGAAGTGAACTGTGTGCCCTTGACGTTTCTAAATAAATTCATAATTTTGAATATCTGTTTTTAATACAGTGAGAATGGTAAAGGGCAAAGGCTATACGCTAACACATGGACTCCCATTAGAAATATAGCAGCAAAGTCTGGGCTGTGGTCCAAATGGATAGTGAGCGGAATGCTTCAGATTTGCATTTGGTTCATCAGACTAGCTGAAATGTCTCATTGAAACATAAAAGTGGCGTCTAGAAAATGATGGTGATTTTTTATTATAATTTCGATTTTAAATTAAATTGTATTTCAAACTGTCATTCTTTAGCATTGTAGTGCTCTGTCCTGTAACCTGCAGGTTGCTCAGTACTCATGACTCACTGCTGGCTCAGTGTTTCTTTGGAACAAACGTTGTGTCCTTATTTACACAGACAGGTTGTGAGACGGATGGTATAGCTACATTGCCCACACCTTAAACATGGCCACTTTTGCCATGTATTGCCCAAAGCCTGTCAGGTGACTTTGCAATTGTTGAACTATATTTTATTCAGGACAATATGTGAATGTTGTCTCGATAATTTGAAAATGGCTACTGCGTGTACTGCACACGTTTGGTTGTGAATTCACCATGCATGCATTCTCTAAGTGGATGTATTAGATCATATTTTAAATTATTCCTCACTTTTTTTGGGAGGCTCTTGAGACCCACTCAATTTATTTTTGGAGGGCTTCTGGCCCCATATCGAGATCCAATTATAAGCTCTGCTGACAATAGTGAATACCTTTTATTAGTATTCTGGAGCTAGCATGATGTCAACGCGTTTTAGTGAAACTCTATCCAGTTTCTATGCTTCCTCCCCTTGTCCTTTACGTCCACCCCATAGCTCTGTTGCTCACCCAAGTGTGTTCCAATGAGCATGCCTAATTCTGCGGACACCGCACGTCTCCCCTGGCAGTCTGACCCCGGGCCCCCCGGGCGGCCCTCCGCCTCCTGCGCCCCTCTTCTGACACTTCGATAGCCGAGGCGCTCTCTCCTCACTCTCATTTTCCCTTCCTTGGGCCATACTGCAGTGTTTTTGACGGCTAAGAATGGACGTTACTACCCAATTCTTCCTCTGAGGATTCATATTCATACACCGATGGTGGTGCTGTGTGTAAAATGTGCTTTGTTTTCTCGAATGTGCCGGCATCCCACATGGCCAAACAGGGAGCATTACGGCTGAACAGAGCCGGGGAGAGATGCTCCCGTCCCGGATCGAGTGTTGAAGAATATATCGGCCGCTTGTGAATTTTTCAAATCATTTTTTAAATGATTTAATAACGAAGCATCATGACTGTCCGATTGATGAAACTGCCGTTTCAAATAGACTGAATATGTGAGTATACTGTGGTTATTCTAAATGCAAGGTATGCTTTTTCAGATAGACTGCCGCTTCATAACATTCAAAACATGTTTTAATGAAGGGAAAGTAGTTTAAACGTAAGACTTGTGGCAAAAGTATTTTATCCTCTCGTTTGACCATTATTATGTATGCTACGATGTGCATTTTTCTGAATTTAAATTTTGATTTTAAACGCTTAACAGTAGCCTATAGCTGTTTTAAAGATTTAAAGATTTTAAAGATGCATATTTATAGAGCATTATTTGGTGATTACAAAATAATAAAGGCAAGTTTGTCAAGATGTAACATGTAATGAACTAATCCATAGTGACATTCAGTCAGCCTGGACTTGTTCATGTTGACATTTAGCTGGATCCCCCTCTACTGTAAACTATACTGTATGTCTTTATAGTTTGTCATGCTTTCTAACAATTCGTGGATTAATCCACTCAACGCGGAAACGATGTGCTCTGAAATAGGTCGATGTGAGCTGGCATTTGAAAAAAACAATAAGGTTGTTTGTGAGGGCCATATTGTGATATTTTAGGGAGACAGTTGAAGTAACACTGTCTCCTACGAGGTGTATGAGTGTATAATCCCCAGGAGCTCAAACTGGACATGCTATGGTATAGTTAGTGGGGAAATGTACGCTATATTAAGGTTATTAGTGGCATGAAGCCTTTCCTGTTACGCATGTTCATGGATGACAGGAAAATGTGTCACCCTCCTCCTGCAGTTGGATGACTTTACCCTGCAGATGCTTTCCAGGCTTGTAGTGGAGGAAGATCACCATGGTTTTAAATAATGGAAATTAGTATTAATCTGAGATTGTAGTGTAACCACGAAAAGGATTTACGTTTGTTGAAAATCATACAACTGATGGTGATGGAGGTTATGGTCATAGACTTTCAGTTCACAGCTATCCCAACGCAGTCTGGGACATCGTTTTGAATAAAATCGAACATTACGCGTAATAATAAAACCGGGTATTACCTATAACCTGTTTGTGCATGCGGGCAGTAATGTGTGTGTTAGAGATAGAGAGACAGAGCGACCGGGAGAGCAGCAGAAGAGGGAGAAGGGGGGAGAGAGAGGCATGCAGGCGGGTTGCAATGGCTCCATGTGACCACAACACAAGCAGCTCCGGCGGCGGCGGTTCCTTTAAGAGACGTGGGTTAGTTTTTCTCTTTGGTTATCTAGCTGTATGAGTTATGTAATATCATAAAGCTAGAGAACCGAATGTACAAACTAATTCTGCATTCATCACGACGGAACCGGGACCAATGGCGAGGGGGCTGCTGGCGGAGCGGATGGATGGATGCATGCCCTCACGGAGAGACTGGAAGCCCGCAGCAGCGTCCGTGCATTGCACCGAGAAACGCCTCCTGCTTCCCTGGACGTGAAGCGGTGCGGAGGAGAACGAAACCATACAAAAACGGATTAATGTAGTTTTTATTTCTCTCACGGGGGATGCATGGAGTGACAGTATTAGCAACCGGAGACATGCTCCATTCATAGAGTGAGGAGGAGGAGGAGGAGGAGGAGGAGGAGGAGGAGGAGGAGGAGGAGGAGGAGGAGGAGGAGGAGGAGGAGGAGGAGGAGGAGGAGGAGGAGGAGGAGGAGGAGGAGGAGGAGGAGGAGGAGGAGGAGGAGGATTCGGCAGTGGTGCTTTTGCTGTTGCTCTTACCGGAACACACATTTAGTCACAAAATAGCAGTTAAACTAGCATGTTTTAGATGTGTTTTTATAGTTAGTTGGATGCTGATAACCAGGAGGGGAGATGAACACGGTTTGTAGCTGGGAAAGCACCTGATTGGATGAATCCTGGGAGTCACGTGTTCCACCAGTAGCCCCCATATCTCATTGCTGCATGCTGGACTAGCTTTGTAGTATCATGGAAAATAGTTTTAACAATCAGCACTAATGCACTTGTTTGTGTTAGCAAGCTGCTGTGCCTCTGCAAATGCATGTTTAATTTGTCTCCAAAAAGTTGATGTGGGGAGCTTTACTGCGACATGCCAGAGAGGATTGTAGGTGGCTATGATGCATTTACTGTGCCAATGATGGATGCCAGGAGAAATAATCCCTCTATCAGGTGCATTCCCTGAGCTTAGTATGTGTGGTGCTTTACAGCAGGTACAGCAAAGATCAGGAGAATGAGTAGGTCATCAAAGTAATGTGTCACAGGTTATGAGGTGGAGAGGAGGACAATATTGGGATTCAGGTTTGTCAATGGGATCATCTTATATCCCAGGACTTAGCTTGATTGATGCGCTTATTAACAGCAGCTTTCAGGTCTCATGCACAAAACCGGAGAACAATGTGTCACATTGCTAAGGAAGAGGCCTGCGGGATGTCAGGGCAACATAATGTACACTTTTAAAACGAAATGCATTGCTAGCTTGGCTACAATTGCTGATAAACTGTTTTTTTGTAGATATAGTTTATTCCCACAGGATGAAAATAACATTTTTAGTTGCTGACATGTATTCTCTCTCATCAACAATATTTCGTACCTGATCAGGGAATTGTACTATGTTAACACACACACTAACACATATCACCAATATATATATTTTGATTGCTGAAGTACAGTATGCCAAGCAGGGATTTTGGAGGAAGAGGATGACAAGGTCTTTCTGTTTTAAAATGCTGTTTGGGCTGCACATCATCTTTTTTCTTTCCTCACTCCATCCGAGTCAGAGAGGAGCTCCTGTCTGGTTCCAGCACTGCCTGAGTGATAGGTTGCACTCTGAAGTGGAGCCTGTTGAATTTTAAACAAGCCAATCCTGTGTTAGCTGCTAACAGCTACAGAGCTGATCTGCGTGGTGGCAGTGCTCTGCATGGTGGAGAATTTGTGAGTGTGTAGCAGCACAGAGCATGGTGTTACTGTTAGGCCCCAGCTTACTGCGACACAGAGCAGCGCAGGTGGAGAAGGAGCTAGCATGAACTGAACAAGGAAATGCTTTCTCTCGCTTTTGTGGCAACATGCTATACTGCTGTATGTGTTAATCCACACTGAATATATCCCAATGTTGTGAGTGATGTGTAACAATAAGCTACAAACCTAATTTGTTTCCTGTTGTAATTATGATATTAATGGGACATTGCAAATGAATGTTTTCATCAAGGAAACACTGCAGGAGTGTCAGGATACCCGTGTCTCAATTTGAATGTGACAGGAACCAGTAAATGATCATGTCCCATTGAGACCCTGTTTTTTTAATACACACAATTAACAGTTGTATAGTTTCAGTTACCCATATGGTCTGTGAACGGCAGTAATTCTGGTGCAGCAGAGTCCGGATTTAAGGATATCCTTGTTCAGAATTTGCCATATATTTTGCAAATGTGTTTCCCCTTTGTCCTTTTGAGGGTTAATTGCAATATTCAGCAAAAGCATTAATAATACGGCATGGTTCCATTTGATTTGACAATGGCGTTTTGTGCTATAACTTACACCAACCGCCACGCCAACAGCTCCACCCTCCCAGCTTTGGCCCAGTTGCAGTATAAATTAATGCATTGCTGAGGGGTAATAAATGGAGGAGATGGGGAGGGCCCTTTGAGATTGAAATGCAGTCTGAGAGGCAGGCTAGACGTTGGTTTTCCCACATTAATATGTGTCTGTCTGGGCCCTCTCCACCATCAGGAGGAGGCCCTCCACACCAGATGGAGCCCAGTCTAGTCTACGTCTAGCCCACCAACACCTGCCATAAGGCTGCATTGCGCTCCCCATTGTCTTGCACAGTGATTTAAACGTCTATCAGTAATTTCATTAGTTCACCAGCCTGGATTTATGTGTGCTTTAACAAAGGAGGAATTAAAAAAATAAATAGATAAAATAAAAAAGGTCATGGCTGGAGAGAATAGCGTTGAAAATGTTGTAGAAGAATGAGGTGAGAAGAGCAGAGAGTGTTTATGCATGCATGCCGTGCATTTCTAACCAACCTGTCATGTCTGTAGCCTTTCCTGCTGAAGCGTAGATATGTCAGGATGCCCCCCCTTCTCTCTTTTCCTTCTCTTCTCTTTCTCTGCACTGTATTGATAACGTTGAATATTTTCATGTCCTGGTTTTGGTTGTTGCATAGGGGTGAGTGTTGTTTGTGACAGAAATGTGGGAACAAAGCAGCCTGCCTGTACTCTGTCCAATGCGCAGCTGAGCCATTGTTTTAGGTTTGCAGCTCGGTGCATTTCCAAGCCCCCATCCTGTAGATGTTATCTTGTGTGTGTCACACCTGGCAACTAGATTGCAGAGCTGTGTTTATGCGTGTGTGTATGAGTGTGTGTATGAGTTTGTGCACATGTTTTTGTACAGTTGCACATGTGCTTCTTTGCATGTGTTCAAGCGGGCTCCTACTGCACCTGATTTGATATATTGTCAAATATAGAATTTGTCTTTTTAAATAAGGTGAAATCCCTTTTGATTTTCAACTGACTGCAGGACTGTGATTGAGTATGTGTGTATTTTAGTAAAATCTGCTTCTCTAAATTACGTATTTAAATTTGAAAAACAATACGTCCTTAAATGCATCTTCATTTGGTTTTATTTATTTGAGTGTTATATTTTACTTTAAAAAATATGTTTTACGTTTCTTATTCAAACTTTATACACTTGACTGGTATTATAATAATAATAATAATAATATTAATAATAATAATAATGATTGTTGTTATTATTATTAGCAATATTATTGTTATTTGTATTATTATTATCACAAACATTACACTTTGATTCAGATCTGAAACTATTTATGGCTCATGGGCTATTTGATTCCATATCACCAAAGTCCATATATTACAGCGTTATCAATTTTCTATTATCATTTTACCTTGAATTGAAATGGCCTATAAAAACCTTTCCTCTGAACTTATGAATTCTGGGTTTGGTAGCCTAGCAACAGCCTCTGACCCATGCAAGGCAAAGAGAAAAAAATTGAAAGGCTGACGTGGAGGCTTTAAACCCGCAAAGGACATCAGGTTTCAGCGGATGTAATCTTTGAGTATTTTTTTGTAATCGCTTGTGAAGTGTGTTTGTTACTTGTGTGTGTGTGTGTGTGTGTGTGTGTGTGTGTGTGTGTGTGTGTGTGTGTGTGTGTGTGTGTGTGTGTGTGTGTGTGTGTGTGTGTGTGTGTGTGTGTGTGTGTGTGTGTGTGTGTGTGTGTGTGTGTGTGTGTGTGTGTGTGTGTGTGTGTGTGTGTGTGTGTGTGTGTGTGTGTGTGTGTGTGTGTGTGTGTGTGTGTGTGTGTGTGTGTGTGTGTGCACATGGAGATTGCTATTGTCATGCATTTATTGCTGACAGTTGAAGAAGGAAATATAATAAACTTTCCACACAGAAGTCCACCAACATAACACTGCTGCACTTTTCTTTACAATTTACACTGTCTTTATGTTGGAATTTAATTATCTTAATTGGTTACGTTAGACTTATCTGTTTGGCATTTCCTGTTTTCTTTTTCCAGTGTCATGTATACTTTTTTTTACGTATGTTTTGTAGTTTTAACAATCTATTGCTCTGTATAATATGAGTAAGTAAACTTTTCCTGGCTTTTTCTTTTCTTATTTAACCGTCGGCAGAATATGGGGTATTCTTAATTACGAATAATACTACCATTTAAAGATAGAAGTATATTTTAAAATTGAGCATAACTCATTTTATGCGTATAAAGTATTTCAATTGTGGCCAAAATGTTTTTAGAGTGATATTCATTAAGTATCAAGAACACAGTGTATTAGAAAGGAAAGACATGTGACCTGCTGCAGAAATAGACCCTTTCTTAACCTAATGCTTTATGTTTTTTGCAGGACTCAGAGGAGTGCAGTCACACAGAAATATACACTCCCCATCTGAAAGCCTGCGCCTGAACCTGAAGGTCAGAAGAGACACCAGCCCCTCCTGCTCTGAGGTCAGAGGTCGCAGGTCACAACAAGACTTCATCTCTCAGTTACAGGTGAGACAGTGAAGCACCTCACACTACAAACACACTTGAACTTGAACTATTCAGTACAGTACTTTTACATCATTACTGTCAATCTTAAAAAGTCACACAATACATTACAAAGTCCTTGTGTTTTTATTAATTATCTCCCCACAAAAGATTGTTCCTCTAATTCTTTACATGTTCACTTTCTTGTGTGCTTTCCTCACCCTCTCACTGGCCGGCCTCTCGCCCCCTGCTTTATAACGTCTGATCCAATTTGTTAGATTCTTCGGTTTTGGCAGATAAGACGCAGGGTGGCCACTTGTGTAATCTATATTTTAATTCCTTTGTCCATGCTTTTTATCCCTTTAAGGATACATGGGTAGGAATGTGGGGCCTTGGCCTGATGTGTGCTCAAGGTGTACTCATGTGGAAAGACTGCCAGGGTGGCTAAGTCCCTTACTTCTCTAATTCCCACCCTCCCTGCCTCTGAACTCCCCCCCCCAAGTACTTACTTTCCTCTCCTCTGCTCTGTGTCCAGGCCTTGTACTCTCTTCCACACTTACAGGGATAAAAAAACTCTCTTTTTCTGTTTTAAGTTTTCTAAATAGTTTCAAGATGCACTTTCATATCTGTTTACATTTTTGCTGCAGTTCTCTGTGAGCATGGAACACATTCAAACTGTTTTGTTTAAGTTTGTCAATTTAAATATGAAGTAGCCATATCATTTTGGTTGTTGGTATAATTCATGATTATTATGAGGGTTTTTAAAAGAGATTTTATGCAGCAGATCTTTGACTGTTTGCACAATTACATAAAAAAACAAGTTATTGTAAAGTATGAAAATAGAAGTAAGGCCCCAGTTGCCATAGCTCTATAGTTGTCCAAACATCTAAGCTGTGTGTTTTATAACAGCGCATAATGTTTAATATGATAAACGGCTGAAACCAGAACTAGGTGACTCACTCACTTTCCGCTTCCCTCTCAGTGTTGAGTGACACGACTAAAGATTACCTTTGCTATTCTAACAGCTGCTGTAGCAGGCCATCAAGGCCGTGAATGATGCTCAGCTCGTGCATGTTCAACCTCCTGCGGAGAACAAAGTACCCGGTGTGATGGAGGGAGCGTTGAATAGGGAAGCAGAGGGAGATGAAGCCTCATCCACAGAGATTGAGGTCCGTCATTGGGGAGAAACAGAAGAAGTGATTTTATTTCCCTCCAGGGATACATGAGCGTTCTGTGACATTGGCCTATTTCTATATCAGCATGCCCCCCCAGAGAAAGAGTTGCGTTTGAGAATCAGACAAGGGAAGATCAGAGAGGATTTCACAGCCTGTGGCTATCCTTCTCCATAGCGTTCGACCACCTCTTAAACCTCCTTCGCTTTGCTCCAACTCGATAAGGGCTGCCGGTCTACTTAGTCAATATCATATCCACAAACTAGATAAATCGATGCAAACAAGCTTCGGTTAGACGTGGGCTTCAGAAGTGAAGGCGTAGCCACAGGCTAAATCTGACGCAGAGACACATCAATCCAGAAGTGACACTCCTCACATCCTCTTTGTATTCATAACAGCAATTAAGAGCTAGCCCGCACAGGTCTGCATTCACGCATCATTTTACCCTTACAGGACCCATGTACGATATGTGCATTTTTTTTTACAATAGTTCATATAGGAAGTGCAGGATGCGTGATTTCCCACATAGAAGTGCTTCCACAGCCGAGCACTCTCATGTATATGGAAAGACTTGAAGAGAGGAAGGCAGTAACCCGCTCATTTACAGTACCTCAGATTCCAGTCTCTCTCTCTAACACACAAACACACCTCACCGTATCTCCTCCCCCATAACCCCCCCACCCCTTTCCATCCCCTTTCGGGCTCATCTTGCCATCACCTCTCCAGCTCCACCACCCCAGAGAAACCAATTCAGACGGCTGCTCCACACCGTCATGGCATGTTGGCCAAGGGAGATGGAGTCCTTTCAGGTTCTCGGCTACAACCTCCCTCCCTCCTCCCCCGTCGCTGCCCCCTCGCTGCTTCTCAACATTTCCGCAACACGCCTGGCGTATCAGCGGGGTAGCTCGACAGCACGATAGGACTGCTCCTGAGAATCTGCTGGAGTTATTCTGCACATTATGTGACCTTTTAAAGTTTCTCTAAAATTGCTTGTGGGTGTGTTTGTTTAACGATTCCACTCTGAGCCTGCCGTTCCATGGTTATACTGTCAGATTAGTAAGAGTATCTGAAGCAAATGAAGCCTGTATTATGTGTTTAAACAGGCTGATGGTGAGGTTTATCAGTAATAGGTTATCTTTAATGGCAAAACCAAACACCCACCGCCCACCCATGGCTTCTTAAAGTTGCCAATCTGCTTTTAACACCCTGCTGTTTGCTGGGAATTATAATTTCTTCTTACTAGGCTTTCAAGATGTTGTATACATAAACTGCGCTGCTTGGCTGTTCTTAAAAGTTGATTTGAATTATACCCTCTGCATTATGCAGCTTGATAGGAAATAAATCTCTTCAAATGAATACACTGGATGGGGAATGTGTGGGGGGCAGGCACTGAGAGTAGAGTGGTGGCGTATGTTAACATAAATTAAAGTCTATCGCAGAAGGACTTAGAGAAGGATATAGAAAAGAGAATGTGAGAGTGAGAAAAATAGGATTTGAAGAACACAAAAAGAGTTTAAAGAAGAAACTAATGATCTCATGATGTGAAGAAGTCAAATCCTGTTTGAATCTCACTCTTCTTCTAAGAGTGAGAAATAAGATCTGATTTTGATGTTGAGCTTTGTCAGTACAAACATTCATTAGCCCATTTATTTTTGACTTATTCTGCATTGGGGCTACTCACATTATTTCATAAGTCACTTAGATGCAATATTTATCTTTTCCTCCTTAAAGGCCTCTGGCATCTCAATGCACACTGGCTGAAAGGCGAGGTGGCTGCAAAAAAAGGGTTGGTGGTGGCTGTGGTGGGGTGCAGCCGGGTGACGAACAGAGCGCAGGAGGGGGGGACGGGGGTCCACTGAAAGGCAGCAGGCTGCGGAGTGAATGGGAAATGGGGACCGAGGGAGGGAGGGAGGGAGGGGGGCATTAGCGGCGGAGGCAGGTTGGGGGTGGTGGGGGCCTCCATTGGTTCAATGCAACGGCCAAAGCAGCTGTGAAAAGAGGTCTCCCCTTTTTCCCACGCCCAGTGCGACGCAGAAACCCTGCTTCAGCCTGCCAGGGTCAAGTCACATTTCTAATATATACACTGGGCCTGTGGACTCGCACAATGCATACGCACAGCTCATTTATTTTATGTATGCACACAGACACTTGTATGCACACAGCGAGTAGACAGCCTCTCAGACAGAGACAGAGGAGGGGGTCGCTGCAGGGAGAGAATTATGACACCGTTCGCACTATTGTTTCGTCCTGCAAATTAATAAGATGTGAGTGACAAAACACTCACACACACAAACACACACTCACACACATACATAGAAATGACCAATGCACCTGCTCGTTTCAAAAAGTTTCAATATCATTTCTTGGGATTTTTGTGAGGAAATCTAACAAAAACTGCATAACCAGAAGTCTTTACATTTACATTTTGCAGTTCTTTTAATGTGAGTTTGTCGCAAATACTGGAGCATAATTTCCATATAGACATGAGAGCATCCCAAAGTCCTCCTCCTATGTTAGGACTAATATATCTGTTGGTGTCATCACTGTTAAACCCATAACTGTGTTGTCCACCCACCCTCCCGCCACCGCATCTCAACCCCTTTCTTCTCCTCACACGTTTACATCTCAGCCACCATTTACAAACTATAATCATATTCCAGGGAGGGGGATGTAAACGCTTTGTCCTGCCAGACCCCCACCCAGTCCCCCACCACCACCCCAGTGCCAGATGCCCTGCTGTATTGTGTGGGTGCTGAGGGCAGACAGGCAGGCAGCCCCCTTCCTCTGTCTCTCTCTCGCTGCACCATGATGTCACCCTACTTGTCTGTCTGTCTGTCAGGGCCTTGACAGGAACTTGAGTGTGGGAAGGAAAGGTCTTCAGTATGGGAGGGTGGAGGTGGGGGTTGTAGAGGTTCAAGGAGGGGTTGAGGATTGGGAGGGGATTTTTTTTGGGGGGGGGGGGGGGTCTGGGTAGAGAGTGTCTGGCCTGAGAGGTCAGCAAGTGGACTTGAGCATGAAGCTTGTGTGTGTGTGTGTGTGTGTGTGTGTGTGTGTGTGTGTGTGTGTGTGTGTGTGTGTGTGTGTGTGTGTGTGTGTGTGTGTGTGTGTGTGTGTGTGTGTGTGTGTGTGTGTGTGTGTGTGTGTGTGTGTGTGTGTGTGTGTGTGTGTTTTGTAGGGGGGGACTCTCCTAGCAACTCTAAAGAGAAGTGGAATTTAGATGAGTTTTTTGGTCTGTGTCCTCCAATAATGCAGTTGTTCAAACTCCTTGGTAAGCCACACAAGACGTCTGAGGATATAAAGAAGGGGAATCAAAAGCACCTGTGTTTACTATCCTCCATTGTGCACAGACGTAAAGTCATGACTGCTTGAAGCTCATGAAGCCTTACTGATGCAACAGCATAATGCAGGATGTGATATTACACAAGAGTGGAATTCAGTGCTCTCCTTCAACAAAATTGTAAATTGTAAAATGATGATGAACATTTTTCTTTACACACGGTGGCCAGGGACAATATGAGTTAAAAAAAACCTTGTTTAGCCACACGAAAGAGCTGTTATTGCATACAAGTGGAATTCAGTGCTCCATTTAACCAAATGCATTCTTAGTGAAGCTAGAGTAAAGCTTCAAAGTGAAGCTATTAATATTTCCTTTGTTTTTACTTTTTTAATGTGGAAGGCGTGGGCCATTTTAGTTCAAACACAGAGGCTCACCCCTGGACTTGTTCCAGAAGTGTTCATATATAAATCGTATTTACATTCATTTATTGTGCTCTATTGTATATATAATTGTTCTTATTTATTGTGTGTAGGATAAGAGAGACCAGTGATCCTACATGAAGACTTGTTTTCTTGAATTTGGAAGACTTAATGGGCATAAAGAGAGTAGGTGTCAGACAATAATATATAAATGCTGTTTTCCCAAAAGGTTGAATTACCTCATACATTTTATTTGAATTTGGCCTACATCTACATGTTCTCTGTCATTGAGAACAATGAAATATTTTAAAATGCAAATATTGTTAATGTCAAATGTGGACAAAAGATGTCTCCTTCTACTGATAAAGTCCATTTTCAAGTCTATTTTCACATTATACAACCTTTTGGTAAATATGGGACCATGGTTGTCTTTAGTGTACATACATCGCTCTGTACAGTGAAGGTAACACATTTGAGAAACGTAACAACAAAATACATTCACACGTGCATTCCCTGTCATGGTACTCAGCCAAATAACTCATGCACTCCAATTTCGGTAATTTTAATGGCCAGGGATCTTTCCGGATTTATGTTGTCATTTCGTGAATTTCCTGAAATTACTCTGACAGCAGAAAAGCGTTGTTTACAGATCACCGGCAAACACAGACACTGTACCTTTTTCAACAGGTAAACATTTACTAGGACACAGACACATGCCTTTGTCATTCATCGTCTTTCTATTTGGATCCCTGCCTTTGTATTTCTTCCACCCGATTGCTCTTTCCATCCCTTGCTGTGTCTTTCTCTTTCCCTCTCCCTCGCTCTCTCTCTCTCTCTCTCTCTCTCTCTCTGGCTGTGTAAAGAGGTGATAGTATTGGGAGACAATGGGAAAGACTCACTTAATTAGCTGGACGAGAAGATGCATTGTGGCAATTACTGAGCACAAAGGGAGGGGAAAGTATGGCTGTGTAATGTGCTGCTGTGTGTATTTGCCTTGCTGTTGTAGCCTGGAGTGCTGGCAGGCTTTTATAGGGTAGAGTGAAAGCAGCAACAATGGAAGACTGGATGTACTCCACGCGTAGAGCCATTTCCAGTCCTTTTAGGCTACAAACAGCGACAATAGCTGCTACAGTCTAAAGAACGAAAATGCATTCTGTATTTCCCCTACAGATGGATAATGGAGCTTAAAATGTACAGGTCTGGTGGCTTTGTGCCTCTCAGCCGTACTTCTTATACTTTTCTGAGGATTTTTACTATAGGACTTGTTACAGCTTTTTAATAAGGTACCCTATAGAAATGGCTTTATTTACCTAATTAATAATTGATAGGCGTGCATCTGTTATATTCATTAATCCAAGTAACTATGGTCACTTATGGTGATTATTATTATTTTAGTAATTCATAGTTTAGTCTTTAAATCTAGAAAATATGTAAATCACGTGATCTCAAACCCCTCCCCCAAGATTATTCAGTCATTGCTTAGCGACGTAACTAGCTTTGAATTTCTCCACCTGTTGAAGCGGTATTTCTGGGGCTGTATTACTCGGTAATATGCAACGTGGGGTGTACCAGAAATGTAAGTTAATGAATTTAATATTGTGTTTCCAGGTTTTTGTTAAAGAATGTGAGGAATTGAAACATTATAAAGTCAGCCGCGGACAGCATTTCAAACAACTCTCGGAGCTAGCGTTAGCTTAGTTAGCTGCCGCTTGCTAAGGTTAGCGACAGCTAATAGTTCTAGTTGATGATACATTTACGGTCAAGAAAGGAGGAACTTGTTTTGGCCTTCTCCATCTGATGTTAATGACACATTGTTTAAAAACAAATCAGAAATTATTTATTTGTCACGCTCTGGGAACATTTTGGGTGAAGGGACAGTGCAGGTAAAATAAAAAAATAATTTGGCAAACATATTGAATAAAGAGGCAAGCAACATTTGTTTAGCCAGGATGTCAAAAATCCTCCTCCAGGATGATGCTACTGACCTCAAGCCAAATGAACTTTTCAAGCTCTTACCTTCTTGAGGAGAGGCAACAGAAACTGTTATTAGTGGCTTTTAAATGATATAAACTCTTAAATTGTGCCTTCAAATAAATTAGCACTTTAACGCTCATGTTTGGCCTACTATGATAACCCACAGTGACTCATTTTCTCTTCCCTTGTCTATTCATACATCCTCTTCATTTCTATTTCTGATTGTCCTATTTCTGTTTACCAAACCGGACATGCTACTTTCTATTTTTGATTGGCGATGAGTGGGCCGCTGCTTGGTGCCACAGCGTGTTGTGTGTGTGTGTGTAGAGTTGGATCTGGCAGAGAGCATCTTCCTCTAGTGGAGTGGCCTGAGGGGATTCATTTCATGAAGTCGGATAACATCCAGGCGACCCCCTCTTCCCTTTTTTATAAGAGTTCTTTAACCTTGATAAATGAAGTAGAGGCGGGGAGTGAGAGAAGGAGGAAAAAGTTGTGGCGCTGTGGTGGGGGATGCGGTGTGTTGGAGGAAGGGAAGATAGAGGGAGAGACACCAACTCCCTGGCTGGCTTGCTCTCAGGATCAATAACGTTCGGAGAGCTGCTGAGCACTCCTGTCTGGCAGCTCTACCATAGGGGATGGAAGGAGCGGAGGGAGGGAAAGGGGAGGATAGGAGGGAGGGAAAGCAAGAAAATAAGTGTTGAGAAGGCCTCTCCATCTCCTTCTTGTCACCCTTTTTTGTGAAGAGAGGGAATCGAGGCGGACAGCATAAAGATGGAAGGATGAAGGGATAGAGGAGAGCATAGATGGAGGAGAGTTTAGAGCCGTGCCACCCACCTGCCTGCCAGGAACACACACACACACACACACACACACACACACACACACACACACACACACACACACACACTCACTCATACTCTGGTATCCTTTTACGGAGCCACAAGGTTACAGAGTGTCGATACAACCGCGCACAGTCCTCCGACAAATGGGATTTGGCATGTTCAATCAACAGTGCTGCCAAATCCCTGTTGTTAAGTATTGCAGAGCCATATCTGTCTGCAGCGGGCTGAGCTATGCTACCTGGGCCCGCTAACTGTCCCCTAAATATCCTCTATTACAGTCCTCTGTAATATAATTATCTGCTGCATTTCTCATTGGATTTGAATAGGTGTGTGTGCTGTGGCATAAATAGGGAACAGAGAGAGGGGTTTCACATGGTGCGCTTGTTATAAGAAAAGGCCTCTTCCACCAGTGCCTTGAGGTCATGGATACCTGAGCTGTCTCTCCCCCCCCCCCCCCTGTTTCTCACTCTTTTACTTGATTTCCTTGCTTTGAGTTTAAGTCGCTGGTCTCCCTCCTCTGTCCTTTTTCCTGTCCTCTGTTAGACCAGATCCTTTCATCTTCCCTCCCCTAATCCTGTGCTAGAGAAGCCTTCTGTTCTCCCCTTCGCCTCCTACCATTATTCTCTTTTTAACTCCATGCCTCTTCTTATTTTAGCGTATCCCTGTGCTCCTTTGCATCGCTTTTTTACCCTCCACTTTCTTTTTTATACCCCCCTATTATCTCCCTTACCTTGATTTATTCCCAACCTTGCTCTCTGTCTCCTGCTTCACCCTTCCTCCTCCTCTCTTACTTTCCCTTGTCCTTAATTAAGTTAGTGATCAGTTGACTGCCCCTATCATTGGTAGAGAGCAGGTTGGTCCTCCCTTCCCAGGAGGGGGGAACATTGTCTGTGCTGGTTGACCGGTGTAATCCCCCCACCAGGGACAAAGGGCCATACCCTACCTACCTCAGCCACCCCTGAAGGGCATTAGCTCCCTGACGAGAGCCGTGCCCCTGCTGCCTGACACCCAGCATCTCCCCACTGACTTCTTCCTCCTCTGGCCAGGCAGGTTAAACCCACACTGCTGAGAGTCAATGCAGATGACTAGGAAAAGGGGAACACGTTTTAATGTTTGGTTTGTTTGGCATGTTGCTCTAAGCCAGATTCACCACCAGTTTATCAGACATTAAGATGTAGGCCTATATACGTTATTGGGGTCCCTTGATTTGTATTTCAAACACCCCGTAATCATCACACATAAAAAGGCACACGGAAGTAAATCTGTCATATTAGGATCAGGAATTCCTGCTCTAATCCTCCTCACAACCCCACAATCTTTTTTCTCTTTTTACACACACACATGAACAGCAAAACACTAGGTACGGTTGCTATGGCAACGGTTGGTCAGAGTTTACCAGAGGGGAAACAAACAAAGTACTGTTCATGAAAGCAGGTTGTGCAGTGCAGAAGGAGCAGTGATACTCTTGAGTGTGTGTGTGGGGGGGGGGGTGTGTGTGTCATGTCTAGTGAGTGATGAGATACATGCATACTTCACCCTTATATATTTCTGCCCTTTATATCCATACCTTACTGCTACCATATATGCTACTATATATCTGCTAGTATTCAGTGGGAGGTAGAGGCTCAGTGACTGCAGCTTCCAAAGCCCTTTGATGATATGTCTATAACAGTGGCGAACCGTGTCTATCACAACTGGACCTTCTGTAGACACACACACCCGCCGCGGCATTATAATGTCCGTCTTTTCACTGAATTGTCGTCTTGAAAAGGATACTCACAACAATTCCGCAACAACTTCATCTTCACCTGTTGCACTTGTCCTTTCAACGTTAAAAACAATAAAACGGCATGAATTGCTTCGTCGCATTCTAGATCCTCTGTCTCGAGCCAGTTAACTAGCGGGCCTTCTAGAATACCCTGGAACCGAGGGGAACTGAAAGAATACGCCCATTGGCGACAAATCAATATATGATTGGTTGATCAAACTGTCAGTCCAAACGTACGCTCTCATTCAGTGCAACGGCCAGGGCATTCGATCAAGGATGTAGAATACCTTGGTTGAAGGATATTCTACCCAGAGACCCAGAACAAGATCTGATTGGTTGCTTTCTTTTCTAACACAAAACCACTGAAATGCGCAGTGCATGGTCCGAGAAGGACAAACAAATCAACGTAACACTGTAATATTACAGATCAACAACAGAGATACCATTCTCATTTATTCATTTGACATACATTTTATTTATATAATTAAATCGATTTTTTGTTTGTTTTGTCTGAGTGTTCCAGGGTATTCTCTGAATACCTTTAAGGCCCTGACAGTTCGCCACTGGTCTATAAGCCCACGTATCAAACTTTCCTTTTCTGTATACATTTGTGCTTCAACTGATGCACATTTTCATTCCCAATTATTTTTGTGATTAATCACGGAAATGTTTTCCTGTAACATCAGAAAAATGTCTAGAAATGGCCCTCACATATTTATAAAGACCAGGGTGACGTCAACGTGTGGTTTATACAACCAAATTGCAGACAAAAACATATAGAATTTGTTATAATGTTAAACTAGCAGATCTCAATGGATGCACATTCATTCAGATACCAATGTTGCCACTATATTTGTACTGCTGATATTTGTCTGCCTCATGTCTTAGACTGCTGATTCAACTCTCTCAGTTTCATGCATCTCCTGGCCTCTCCTCTCCTCTGGAAAAGTAGGCCTCGTGGTGTTTGCATGTCATCTCATCCGAGGCACAAACAGCCACCTCCACAGTTCTCATTTTCTCCACTCCTCTCCACTCTCCCTCTTTGAACATAATGCATCCAGGCTCCGAGGCAGCATACAAACCTGCTGTGTTTTTTTACCATAAAAATGCCACCATGCCTTCCTCGCTACATCTGTGTCCCCACCCCCTGTAATGCCTCTTTAGCTCTGCACTCGGCTGCTTGGGTTATATTTATTGCGCAGTCCCTTTTACTTCTAGTTTTGTCCTTTTTATTTTTTCTCGTGCCATGAGGCTAAACACCCCTAACGCCACCACTCCGTCCTCCCCTCCCTCTCTGCCCTCAGTTCCCTCTGCCCCTCGCTCCTCAAGCACTGACGAATAGACAAACGTACTGTTCTCTCTTTCTTTGCCTTTCACCTCTCGAACCTCCCTCCATCCATCCTGCTGGACGGGTACAATGCGGGCGCTCTATCCTGCGGCAGGGAGAATGCAGCCCTGAACTAACAATATCACCAAGGCTGCCTGAATGCTGCCGAGTCCCATTGTGCTCTGTCAGAGGGGAGTTAACACCCATGTCTGAGCCCAATGAATAGTATTATTGTGTCTAAGACATGCACCGCACCCCCGGTCCCAATCCATGTCCCCCTAACTCAACTTGCCCCCCCTCTCCCAAACTTGGTTCTCTTGTCCAAGCAGTGTAACCCCCCCCATGCCAATCCTGCACCCCCTTTGCTTTTTCCTTAACAGACAGCGCTAACTCCCAAAGCCTTGCTGGCCCACCCGCTCTAAACCTCCGCACTTTACTTCTCTATTCCCCTGGCAGTCGGCCCGTGGGTTTAAGTCTGTTTTTCAGTCCTGCAGAGGAGGTGGAGAGAGGTGGACAGAAGGGCTGTCACAGCTCTGTGGTGGCTGTGGCCAGGATATTTCAGAGATTGTGTGGTTGGTGCGGCGCGGAGCAATGTGGGGTGTTGGGGGTTGAATTTGGCCACGGCTCTTTCCCTGTTGATGAACACAATGGGACCATGACTCCTCAAAGAAATGTCCCCCCAACTGCTATTATCATAAGAAGAGGGTTGCTGAACCCATTTGAATAATTCTAGATGATACAAAAGCTGAGATGTTTTCTTTGACAAAGTTTCGTTAGAGCACCACCGGTCATGGCCAAAACATTTCCATTCCTCCACACTCACTATGGCGCAAAGAGAGGGGAGTCTTTAAAACAAGCCTGTCAGTTTAAATGTGGCTTTTTGTTTTTTATAACCACTAAGGGCAAATAAATGTACATCTCAGTGGGCTTGTGCGGCCAAGGAGGAGCAAATGAGGGAGGTTGTTGAAGAGAAACTTTTCCTGTAAATATTTCTAATGTATTCGATTGATGCGGTGGTGATTTTTATAATGGGCCCACTCTTGCTATATTTTGCTATCTGCAGCACATCAGAATCTAATAGCTGAGAGTACCTTTGGCAGGCAGCATCTCTCTGCCTGACACACTTAACTCTCAGGCCTCCAATCCCCGCAGTTTCTGCTCTGTGAGGTTAGCGGGTTCACATTACCGGCTGAGAGAGGATGCCAGAATCCTCACCCCCAACTTCTCGCTGATCAAAGACCAGGATTGACATTCAGAGTGTGTAAAATGCTGAAAGTTAACACTAACTTGTTTTTTTCTCTGTCTCTGGTTGTTTGTGTACAGAAGGAAGAAGAAGAGGAGGAGGAGGCAGTGGAGGAGGAACAAGAGAAGCAGAGTGGGTGGAAGGATGGAAGGAGAGAAGGATAGAAGCAGTTTGAGGAGGTGGTTGGAAGCGGCTGAACTCAGAGCAGGTGAACACAGCTGTGGATCGCCATGGGCTCTCTGGCTGCCCTCTTCCTGTGGCCCCGGCACTGCATACAAGGGTCCCGTGGAGCCGGCAGGGGCCAGCCAACACTGCGGCAGAGTGGGCAGGCTAGGCCAGGCAAGCCAGGAGAGAGGCAGGTGAGGCGGGTGAGGCGAGCTCTCATCCCCGCCGGCTAGGAGCCTCCACGGCAGAGCGGAGCAGCAGAAATCAATACAGAGGAGAGAGGCTAGCAGAGGTTGCCCAGCACCGCCTGCAGGCCCCGGAGCCCAGGGACCAACCAGCACCACCGCTCACAGCTCCTCTCTCCATCTCTCTTTCTATCTTCCTCCAACAGTCCCAGCATCAGCCGGGGCCAGGGCCCTTACCACCCCACACGCAGTGTGCGTGTCAGTAGGTGCACATTTGTGTGTAAAATAGAGAGAAAAAGGCAGAGGGAAGAGGCAGAGAGAGAGAGTCTTTGTGTGTGGTTCAGCCGGAGGGGTTTTTGCTGCGTCCAACACCACTTGATAAAACTTTGTCAGAGAGACACTGAGACAGCGAGGGAGGGAGAGAAAACAGAAGAAGAATAAGACAGGACGTTGAAGGTCGCTTTTCTTCCCTCTTATTACCCATTCCACCTGAACTGTTTGATAAGGATCCATTGGAGACGGTACACACGACGTTTCTGCTCAGTCCAACTTCCAAGCACGTAGCGCACAATATTCCTAAGATCTCATGAGCCAGGATGAAAGAACAATTTGAACTTTTTCTCTCATCCCCTGTATCAGACATAACCTGTCTTTTCGCCTTAGATTTTCTTACCCTCACTACAGCAGCTCCCATCAGAGGATATGGCAATGCAGTATTGATCTATAAGGTGGAAGAGAGGAAGGTGGGCCCAGGCTTTCATACCTCTCTGTCTCTCTGCCTCTCTGTCTCTCTGCCTCTCTCTCTCTCTCTGTCTCTCTGTGGAAATAGCACCTGAAGTCCACTTACTGCTGTGCAGCAGGGATCCCATGGCAGCACAAGTGAATGGCTGCTAATTGAATGAGAGATGAAAAGGACAGTAGTTGTAACTGATCCGTGTCCCCCTCCTACTACCAGGTTTTTCATCTGACTTTTTTACCCTTCACAGAGACTCGCCCCTCAGACGTTTTAGCAAAATTGGTGGTGACTAAAGAAAATTGGCAAAATCTTCAGGAATGAAAATACTTGGCTGCAGCGTAGAGGTGAAAGCTTTGAGTAAAAATTAAGTTTGTCATGCACTGGCAGAAACATCCGGCTGAAAAAAAGTTTTGAGAGGTCAAGCAGCAAAACATACTGTACTGTACATATCCTTGGAGCTGGAAGGACATTACAGGACAGATGAGCAGCTTTGCCAGAAGCAACACTTGAAGAGGTTGGAACGGGATTCATACTTCTTGGTGAGTACAATGTCTTAATTTAATTGCTTGTAGTGTGTTTAACAACACCACAGATGTGATTTTACATATTGAACTAATCAAGGAGATCATAAATAACCTCCCCCTTGTAACAGTATTATGATAGCATACCATCTCTTCTCAGAGTGTGTTTTTAAAGTGAACACAGACACATAATGTTGCAGTTGATCTCCTCAGTCAGTTCTCAGCAGGAGCCCTTGGCTGTGATCATACTGTCACTGACTGTTGGAGGAGTGTGTTGTTGTTCCCTCTACCAGGGAGCCTGCCAATCTCCTGGCACACAGAGAGAGACTGGCGCCTCTCCACGCATCAGCCTGGCAGCGCCCCGTGCTTACAAAATGGCCGATTCTTGTTTGCCAGCTGTCTCCTCAGCCAAGATGGCGCTCAGTCGCTTTTTTATGCCCGCTGTTTGCCATCTGCCCTCTAATTGTTAACGGCTATGCAAATATCATGTAATTGCATTTGCATGTGCTTGGTACTTAACCCCTCCCACTCGATTGTAAATAATAGCGCTATCGTAAAAAGGAAAAAAGGATACACAATCCTGCGCGGCTGCTGATTGAATACACAGCAGGAACAATTAGCAAATGAATGTCGCCTGTCGCTGCCCTCCTCTTTACTGTGCTCTAATCTCACCTTATGCAAATCACTGATGCCGTGCTTTTGATGCTAGCTGAAAAATGGAGCGTCACCCTGTCTTTCTCTCTGCAACTCATTCGGAGACGCTCATGTGTCTTCTCATTGTGTCACATGTGACATCTGTGGTTGGCTGCATTACCAGGGTACCCTGCCTCCTGTGACAGGCGAAGCCCACACTGTAAAGGAGAGCAGGGGCGAGGGAGAGGCATAACATAATGACCTCATTAGCATGCTCTGCACTCCCCGATATAGGCCCTGGTGCGCTGCTGCGCCGTGGGACCCACCGGTGTACGCCCTTCTCACAGCACTCAGCATGCAACATTGTGTTCTCCCCACACAATGCAGCGCTTCATACAGGCTTTATTACGCCTTGTCAAAGCGCAGGGGGATCAGGGGTATCAGGGGTATCAGGGGTATCAGTGCAGAAGCAGCAGGATACGGGCTGTGTACGTGGAGCAGGAGATGTATTGGTTCTTTATGGTCAATGTGGTGTTAGCTGTGCTGATGAATCCTCTGTTGTTGCTGTTGTGCTTTGACATGTGTGTTTATGTTTTTGTGTAAGTGTGTGTGTGTGTGTGTGTTTCTGATGTCTATAGTTTGTGAAATTGTCCGTTACATTGTGATCTCCAGTGGCATTCGTGGTCGTTTTCACCTGTCAGTGCTAATTATTTGAGGGAGCGAATTGTCCGTGTCCTGGATATAGGCTCATCCACTCTGAAAACCTGCTGTATGCCTTGTGTTTTTAGTCTGTAGTGTAGCCTAACTTCACAGGGAGTGTGATGCACACACACACATGCTGTCTCGAGAGAAGAGCCCATGACAAAAAGCTAATATTTTTAAATATTTGCCTATGGTACATCAATTTACATGCAGGCGTTTTGTCCTTGAAAGCCTTGGAGGGATTTGGAAAATAAATTATCTTTTTAAGTTGCGTGGTAACCGCTGCTGTCATTTAGCAATCCACAAAAGGCTGGTTCACCCCTGTTATCTTCTTCTCTATCAGACTCGGGCAGTTTTAATCAAGCTTCTCTGTCTAATCAGCCCGTAGTGACACTGATGAGGCTGAGGTGGGGAGCAGGTTAGTGTCGAGTGCCCACGCTTACTGTAGTTAGTATAAGTAAGAAAGAGTTAGATTTGTAGATCAACAAGAAAAAGACAGTGAACAAAAATAAATAAAATCTGCAGAATTGACAATTTAACAAGTGTGTTTAACATGCATTATTTGGAATGTGGAAGTCGGTGTGGTCACTAGATCGTTTTTTTCTTGATGTAGGGAGGACACAGTCTTTCCAAGAATAAAGAGTAGTTTGTCTTCATGGGGGATTAACTAGTTGGAGCCCTTATCATTTTTATTTGCATATTTTAATTGAAATGTGGACCATATGTTTTTTAGAGGGTATGCTAGTCGGCCATCCTAACTGTTCCATCCCCACTAATGTACACATACCGTATGAATGAACACAGAAGCACACGCACTTGCATGCTAATCCATATCATGCGTGTATGAATGTATCCATTCACTCTTACTCTCAGGAAGAAAAGGACATGCACCCCAACACCATCTCCTGCAGAAATCTTTTATGCTAATAACCGCTATAGCCATGTGTGTTACTACGTGGCTGCAATTATGCATAATTCAACACAAAGAGAACCGGCAGGATGGCACAGTAGTCTTTAAGTGGACGTACTGCATGAATATAGTAGTGTGTGTGTGTGAATGTCAGAGTGACAGTATCCACTCTTTACCATTTACATACATCCAAAGACCTTCAACAGAAACACCACATATAGGATTCTTTCACATGCCTCCTCAGTGTTTCCCCTAGGATGGAGTCATAGCAGCGGTGCTAAGGCACGTGGAATGTGTGCGCGTGCGAAGTGCGCCCCGCCAATTTGTTTCTATGTGTCTGCCAGCACAAGAAAGGCTCTTGAGGCCTAGTACCAGGGCCGGTTCTAGCCAATTTGCTGCCCTAGGCGAGATTTTAGGCGAGATTTTATATATAAAGAATAAATGAAAAATCTCTACAAAAGACAAATACACTACAAAAACAGAGACTTATTGTCAAAATGGCTTCAAATGTATTCAGTATTGTATGAACATGTTTTAATTTGGGGGTGGACGTCACATCCTCTAGGGGGGTCCGGGGGTATGCCCCCCTGGAAGATTTCTTCTTTTTTTTTTTTACATTTTAAAGTAAAATGCTTCAATCTGGTGCACTTTGAGCACACAATTACTAGAGACCTGATCTAGGGGGTACAACTCTAAAACACCCATATGAAAAAGATCGGTTTACATTTTAATAATCAAATAAGTATGTGAACATAACCAATAACCTACCATAGCCAATAACAAATAAATGTAACTTATTTTATTTTTGTTGTTCATTTATATCTTATTTTACCCAGTTAACATTTATAAATGTATGCATATTTTTGTATCTCACCAACTTTAAATGATATTTTTGGTTTACTGTCCTATAGTATACATTGTAATGATTTCAAACCTGTTTTTATTCATCCTAATAATTATAAAGGAGTGCCTTGGAAAGACCCACTGAGATAACTTAGACTAAAATTAACTATCTAAACACTCAGAGTCCTTTACCTCACTGAGCCTCTCAGTCTGACAGGAGAGCTCTCCTCCACCATGGTTGTAGAAACATCTACTTCTTATATCCGTTAGCGCAGCTAGCACCAGATTCTAATAACAACAGCGCCGGTACCGGTGCGCCCTCTCTCTCTCTCCCTCGCTCCCACGCTCGCACTTTGGCTGTGAGCTGCGGGCGCCTGATTAGCCAACATCCCCCACTTTCATCTCTTACAGCGCCTATTTCAAAAATCGGCCCTGCCAGTACACACAGTGGCAATGTCTCAAGATTTAGCACCTGCGCCGCCGCTATTTGTATATAGGGGAAACACTGCTCCTATGCTTACCATTTTTTACTTACACATAGTTTTCTGTCCAAATTATGAATATTACTAAAAGAACAGAAACAACCCTTTGTTAGAGATACAACGTTATTATAAAATGATTGTAACTTTATATACATCATTCGGTTAGAGTGAAATATATACGATCTCCCAACATAGGATAAACATTTGGAAATCGCCTTAACCCTTGGACCGTTTTACCAAATGATCCAAACCCGGCCTTTAAGCGTGTATTCACGTCCTCTCCGTGGAGCAGCATGGAAGTGGATTGTTCATTTGGATGTGTGATTGTGGAATGCTGCAGCTTTCCTCATTCAGACTGCCCACTGTTGCTTTTTATTTGCTTAGGTATTGATTAAATGTGTTCCACCCACTGAAGTAATAGTTGCTGAAAGCATTTACAGCCATCACTCAATTCATCTTGGCCAGATCCACGTCTTTCTTTCTTTAGACAAATAAGTGATCGCTTTCTTCCTCCAAGCACTTGATCACTTAAATGAAAAGAAGACATTTGAATAGCTGTGTTTATATCTTTCTAAATATAGCACAAAGGGTAAACTCTCTAATTTGCATATTTTCCTTATTGGACGTTATCATCGCATTAACCTTTTGTTATATGGATGTAATGCCTCGATTAACATTTTATGTAGAAGCTTCCAAATAATCAGAACAGTATTTTTAATCCACATTTTTCTTTCTTTAAATGCTTATACTGCATATTTAAATATCTGTAATATACACTATATAATTAACAATGCTACTTATTTTGCATTGAATTTAAGTCGTAACATTTTCTCATTATTTATAACACATTAAGTATTATGACATACACTCTGTCCAAAAGAGTCAATGTGTTAAAAAGATTGCCTCTGACCAATATTTATTTGAAACACAGCATATTTTCGAGCTTCTGTTTGTAATGACAATCGTTTTATTTTTCAAGACTTACTTGGCACATCAAAACAAATACAATTCATTGAAACTAAACCAAATTCCCTATGTGAAACTTTCCTCTTTACGAAGTAATCCTGAGTCAAGTGTTGCTGCCGTTTCCTCAAAGCTGCTACACTGAGCCCCAAGTCTGATTATAGACTCAGGGAAAAACAGTCAGACATTTATCCAAGTCACTGATTATGTCATTTCAACAGGCTGCAAACACTCAGACGGCTTAGACAGCTCTGAGGGGAGAATTATGAAGCCGTAGTGGAATGGAGGCTGTATGAAAAGGAAATGAAAATGGAGTAGTGCTGTATATTTGATTAAACTGCCTGCTCGCCTGCAAAAGGCCACGCTGCTGTAGCACAGGCCTGAAATTTGGCCGTAATGAAAATTTGAAGGTGGAGGGGTTTGAACTCCCTCAATGATGTGTATGAGCTCACACACACACACACACACACACACACTCGCACACACTTACACATACATTATACGGCGTATGTATGTGCTCAGGCTGTATGGTTTATACGAGTGAACCATTGAGAGAGACTGCAGATGCAATTTGAGGCTTAAAGCAGCGAGGAATCATATTGTGCGGAATCAAAGAAAAGCCCCCCGAATTGAAAATAAAACATTGGGATTAATGTTTGGCAGATAATTCATACAAACCACAGAAAATCCTGGGATTGTTGTTGCCCTTGGAAACAGACAGAAAAGGACCATGGCGGCCATATCAATATTAAATTGCACCATTCAGATGCAGGGACAGCATCCCAGTCATCAAGCGTGGGAACGGGCTAAATGATTAGGGGATGAGGGGGCCGTGCGGCGGAGGGGATGCGGTTAGTTCATGGCTAGACGCCCCAGCTGCACTGACTTCCATTCAGAAACGGGTTAGGAGGGACCTCAGGGGTCAAGGTCAGGGGTGTGGGGGGTATCAGTGCTGCGTATAGTGTGTGTGTGTGGTTCATCTGCCGTTCATCCCCGGCTGGTTGGCTGACTATCGGTAAGCTGCCTCCGTGTTTGCTTATTTTATAAGCTGCTTCTTATTGCTTTGCTTCAGGGACAACTTGAGCAGAGAAGCAGGGGAACCCACCCCCCTTCTGTCAGCCTCTGGCCAGTCTCCAGCCGGCCCGGAGCCACATCCAGCCAGAAATCAGTCCTGCAGCCCCCCCCCCGTCAACCCCCTGGTCAAACAACCCCCAGTCAAACCCAGTCAGACACTTTGACAGCCCCCCTGTCTGTCTCAGTCTGCTGCCTCTTGTAATTTAACATGTCTGCTCGGGGTTCATCGTATGTGAACACCACAATCAGATATCTATGTCAGCCATTAAATGGACCTGTTTTAAAGGATTTTGTTGGATCCATAAAGAAATCATTTTAACTCATCACATTTTAAAATTCAAATAGATTTCTGATCTAATATATCTTACTGAATCTTACCCCGGGCTATTTGCTTATATTATATATTGCCTTGCCGTATGTTGCATTTCCTTGATGAAGCTGCCCATCAATAGCAATCCTCTTTATTGGTGAAATGCAGCTCGCCACTGTATCATTGCCATTTCATTAAATCATCTGAGAGGCTAGTGCGTGAGCTTGCGGCACGTTACGCCTCTTTGAAATAAACAGTGGAAGCCCTTTAGGAAGCGGGGAATGCAGCGCATGAGGAAGGGGATGAAGAAAGAGGGGATGTGGAAAAGAGAGGACGGAGAAAGGGGAGAGATGGAGGGGAGAGAAGACGCAAGCTAACCCACCCTGCGGTAGCCTGCCTCCATTCTTCATCGGGGACTCATGCTTCATTAGACTGTCTGAAAGAAAGACCCGCTTTCCCTCATCACCTCAATAGACCAGTCCCCCTTCTCTTCCATAGCCTGTAGGGTTCTCCTATAAAAACCCACCTCCCTCCCTGTTTTCCTTCTCATTTCTGCCTCCGTCTTCTAATCGTCTCAACTGGCGCTGAAATCAAGCTTAGTAACGGCAGTTTTGTGAACCCCTCTGGTCTGCCCCCCCACCCCCGACCCCCTATCATCCTCCGATCCCCACCAGCTCCCCTTCTCTGCTCATTCACTCACCTTGGTCCGACACACCACCCACCCACTGCTTAAATCCCTATCAGCATGTCAAGTAAATGTCTGCCCAGCTGGGGTTGACACGCACACACACACACACACACACACACACACACACACACACACACACACACACACACACACACACACACACACACACACACACACACACACACACACACACACACACACACACACACACATGCTGAAATATAAATGCACTACACACACAATCTTTTGCTTGCTTCTGGGGTTTAGCCTTCCTCCCTGCTGACCCTTTCCACCCGTGTTTTGCTCTCTTCCCCTTCTCGCCGCCTCTCTTCCCCCCTCTGCCTCTCCTCAGGCACTGATCTGACAGGATGGTTTGGCCAGCTGACTATATCTGCAAGAGGTTTATCACAGGGCTCCACCGCGCTCCACTGTTGCCTGCCTGTTTTTATTTTCAAAATTAAAGTGCTGCTTCCAAAAGCCGCTCAGTACCTGAGGCCATGCTCACCTTTATGTCCCATCTATTTGATTAAAAGGTTACTGGAATCCTATCCTCTAAATTCGTTACAGTACAATCTGGTCAGTTTATCTCCTAATAAAATCTGGAGCCGGAATATCTCTGCCGTGTTACGGAAACAGGTCTCATATCTGCAGTATTTTGAAGCTACTCTACAGAACATCCTTGCAGGATTTATTTTTCCCAGAGGGAAGCGAAATAATTCACCCAGAAACATTCTTCAACTCTTCAATGTTTCCCTATACTACATTTTATAAGATACATTGTAGATATCCCTAGATATCCTTGCATATGTTGGCACTATCTACGTACATCAGTTATACCACATCTTGCGTGATTACATTGTGATGAGATATTTAGAGCGCTGGTGAAGAGCTTTGTCTTTGTGTCTCGTGAGTGATGGCACATTTGTCCGCAATTGTGTTTATTTTAGCATCTCAGTTAAAGCAATGTGATTACCTTGTTCATCATAAATGGCACAAACTTAATCAAATCTCCAACCAGTCTTAATCTCATGGGCTGTGACAATTATTTGTGTTTATTTTGCTCTTAGTGCTATTTCCTATCCTCTGTATTATTCTGCGTACATCTCCGGTTCCTGCACTGCTGATGTCATTACCATAAAGAGGGACAGGGGCTGCCAGCAGCTCCCCAGTTTCTTCCCAGAATAAAGTGACCATTTCCCGTTCTACTCCCCCCTCCCCTCCCTCCGCTCCACATTTCAATCATTACTCTGATTTTTGGGGACAATGATGAGCACGGTGCATTCTCAGCAGTTGCCTCTGTCAACGTGGCACAATCTTTATGCAAATGTATTCAGATGCTTTCTCAGCTCCGCGGATCATCATCTCTGCCGGGTGGAGGCTGTTCAGTCACATGTTCTCCTGTAGCAGGCTGAGAAACGTGCAACACGCCTGATGGAGCTCACGGTGAGGTGGACCCCTGCCAATGCGCATGAGAAACCCCTATTATACCCAATGTTTATATTGGGGCTGTGATTTACAAATGTGCGTTTTCTTGCCTTTAGACATGCCCCTCTGTCGTTCTGCTTTTTCATCAGGCGCAGCAGACGGCAATAGAAATGTGAGGATGGGGTCCTCGCTGCATGTGCACGGCAAGATGGGAAGGGGAGGGGAGTGAGAGAGCGAGAAGAGGAGGTGTGTGTGTGCGCATTTTCATCTTTGTGGGTGCTCTTCTATGGAGCCCAGTGCTCGGCACATATTAAGATATTTCCTGAGCGCGATGACACAATTATGCGCACACACACACACACACACACACACACCTACACACAGATGATATGGCTGGGCTCCTCAGCTCTGGTTCATCTCTTATGTTCTGAACTCTGAACAAGTTCATTGTTATTCATTTCACTGTCATCCTGAGCGCCCTGTGAGACTGACTAAGTCTCCAGCGCAGGTTTCCCAGCCAGCACTGTGTTTGTCACACATACACAGTCTCACACAAACCTATTGTTCCAGCAGCAGGATGCCGTAGTCCTCTGGGTAAACGTGTTCTGACAGTATCAGAGGACACGGTGCGACGATGCAGTTTGTCAATGACCTGGTTCTGCTGCATCCGCTGCTGCAAAGTTCACTTCTCAGGTGATTCAGTGCAGTGGGAGCAGGTGTTCAGAGTCCTCTGCATCGGAGTATATGTTCATGTCTTGGCGAGGCATTAAGGGTCAATTTGAACTAGTAAAATATCATTTCTAAATGTGGCTGTTAATTCTTTAATCCGTTTACTTGATTTCTGGTGCTTGCTTGTATCACGTGTTTTCTTTCATTTTGCTTAAACAGCTTCTTTTCTCCTCTTATTCTGTTTCCTTTCACTGTCTCCTTTCTTGTTTCCCTTTTTTTTTACTTTTTCCGTCTGGCGCAAGAAAATCAGGGGCTGCAGTTTGCTTAGCTGAGTCCATAAAGAGGCGTTTTAGAAAGCTGTGTTAACAGACCAACAAAGCTTTAAATGTGCCCCCCTCTGTGAGGGGATGGTTCCCATAGGGATGTGGCGTGGCGCTCCATTGGTAGGCCTCTATACGGCCTCTCATTCAGCCCGACGCTCAGTCACGGCCACTTATGGTAGGAGGGAAAATCACACAATTCAGCCCGGGCCTGATCCAATGACATGTTTTTTTAATGAGGTGGCTCTATGTCTTTGTTTGGGCTCCAAATTCAAGTCCAGACCTGAGCAGGTCCTGCTGAATAAGATGCAAGGCCAAGGCCAGGCACAACTTACAAAGAAAGCACAGTGCGAGGCTTCTGTCGAGCTGCTGAAAAGCGCTTTGCTCTGCACTGTTCCTTACTAAAACACTGCTGGTAGCAAGCATGTAGATTCTGAGAACAAACCAGAGTTTCATTTATCATTGCTTATGACAGGTTTGCCATTGTTTTGTGCATTGTCATCTATATAAATCTTGTTTATAAGATTCGGGGTGAAAGGTGTGAATGTGCCAAACTGGACAAACTCAAAAGTCGTTTATTATTAACACAATAAAGCGAGGGTCAGAACACGCGCCTGTTTCTAGCCCTCTTAGTTGTTTTTCCCAGGGTCACACACAGAGAGATTTCTTTCGGTTTCATTTTCACCGGCCTGTGTCTTTTTCAGAGAAAGCCACACCATATATCACACATATATGTGCAGGTGTCATACAGTGTGTGTACATCTGCGAGCGTGCCAGGCGCTCATTGGCTTGTATGTTCAGGGGTGAGGACTGTCATTAAACTGTCTGCCTGCATCAACACACTCAACCATCAACCTGCCTGGCTGTCCTTTCCGCCTCTCAGTGGACACACACACACACACACACACACACACACACACACACACACACACACACACACACACACACACACACACACACACACACACACACACACACACACACACACACACACACACACACACACACACACACACCAGGTTAAGAATGACTGGTGGTACCGTAATGCAGGATGGACTTGGTTTTAATAAGCAATCCCTAGTGATGTGTAAACAAATATAATAACAACAATAAACTAAATAATCGAAATCTTGATAATAAGGTAAAGAAAAGATGAATGTCACCAAAGGCCGATATTAGGCAAACACCACAGCCCACTCCTGTGTCCTGCCTTGATGCTGAAGTACTCTCACAGCCTCTCACACAACGAACCCATCACAGAGTCCTCGTCTGATGTCGTCCGACTCTGCTCCTCGCTCACGTTCAGGCAGGCGGTGGTAATGGGGAATTAGTATGCAGAGAAGCAGACGGACAGCTCTGTGGATGTAATAGGTGGCCAGACTGGAGAAGAAGACTGGAGCGGGGGGGGGGGGGGGGGAGAGCATCTCTGGTGGAGAGGGAGTTAAGCATGGCCTCTCTTCT
Organism: Gymnodraco acuticeps; assembly: GCF_902827175.1. Lineage (NCBI taxonomy): Eukaryota > Metazoa > Chordata > Actinopteri > Perciformes > Bathydraconidae > Gymnodraco > Gymnodraco acuticeps. The sequence goes on along the minus strand of NW_022990082.1, from coordinate 1,651,788 downwards.
CCTCCTCCCGTCCTCCCTCTCCCCTTCACCGCCTCGTTCCCCATGCCCTGTCCCGAACCTTAATGGGACGCAGACGGACAGCCTTGCCTGAATTGAGCAGAGAGAGCAGCATCCCCCCCCCCCCCCCCCCCTTGTTGTCTCTCTAAAAAAAAAAAGAGAGACTCCCCTCCCCCATGCGCTCACACAGCTAGCACCCATAGCTGCTCCCCTTGGTTCTCAGGGCTATTGAGGGGGTCCCAGACACCCTCCACTCCTCAGCCTAACTCTGCATAAATTAGGCACGTCTCCCTGGTGTCTCGTCAGCCGGTCGGGGCACCCCCGGCCCCGGGTCCGCCGTCTCCCAATCTGCTGCTCCTTCTCCCCTCATGCTGTCACCTTCTGTCTCCCTCCTCCTCCCCCATCTACTGTATTCTATCAACCCTCGACTTATTCCAACCTGACGTCCTCAAGCTAACAGAGCTCCTTTCTTTACATCTCACACCCATTCCTCCAAAATATCTTCCTTCTCTTTTTCATCTATCCTCCACTTCCTCTTCTTAATTTGACCCTCTAGACTCACTCTCTCCCTTTACCTGCTTTATATTCTCCACCTTTCTATCTATCTCTACTTTTCTTATCCTTCCAGCAAAGTGTTACTCAGATCAACCAAGCTCTCTCCTCTCTTCTCCTTTACAGCCAGGATATTGTTTACATCTGTCTTGCTAATCACTGGCAGAGCCTCTCTAGACCTCACAGATGTTGCAATAATACCGGGGATTAGCAGGCTTAACACTGGGGCTTATTTGGGGAGTTTTCCCGATGGCCTGGCAGTGAAGCCCGTCAGCTTCTCTGAATTTGACCTTTTTTCTTCCTGCAGTCTCGCTTCTCTTTGATTTGCGTTTTTTTTTTTATACAAGCGTCTGGCATGCTGATGTTGCTTTCTCAGGTTTGGTGCTCTGGTCTCTCTTCCTGCAGCTAGCTGCGTCCGTGCTGAGGTGAAATGCAATTAGCAGCTTGACATATGAAAGGGAGATTTAGCAACAAACAAAGCTCTTGTTAGCTGCTCTTTCACCCGGTGCAACAACACCACGATGTAGCTAGCTAACTCTGTGTTAGCTGCTTCCTCCGCTCTCCATGGTGACGCTGGAGTCTCCCCTTTTGACTCGTCGCTGAAAGATCATTAGATGGCCTTCTGAGACTCAGCATCTCTGCTTCTCTCTGCGTCATGCACTGCGACCGTCCTGTTTTATGACCAAGCAGATCTGTGTGTGTGTGTGTGTGTGTGTGTGTGTGTGTGTGTGTGTGTGTGTGTGTGTGTGTGTGTGTGTGTGTGTGTGTGTGTGTGTGTGTGTGTGTGTGTGTGTGTGTGTGTGTGTGTGTGTGTGTGTGTGTGTGTGTGGGGTCAATGTGTTCCTGTCTGGATCCTAATCCCAAAGGTGATATTAGTCTGGTGGGGGGCAACCCATCCCCCCTGTGTATGTGTGTGTTTGTGCTGCAGGCGTTGGGGTCAGCCAGGAAGCCCAGACAGGCTCTACCTAGACCTTTGACCCATGACTGTCTGCTAGCTCAGGGGTCATGCACAGCATTGATACAGACAGCTGATAGACGCACAAACAAACGCACACCCGTATCTGCACAAACCCAACGCCCCCCCTCCCCTCCTTGCAGTAAAAATGAACAGTTTGGTGTGTCTGGAAAGATGATGACACAGACAGCGTCATCCCAGCTGGCTGTATGCAGAGCGCATGATTAAGCACAAATGATGAAGCTTCTTTTAAACGTACAGCTACATATGTCGACTCCCTGTGGTTTAAGAACACAGAGAATAAGAAGAATATTACTGAAATAATTGTGCAGTGTAAGGAGCCTTCTTTTCACTAATCACTGTCCTTTCCTTTGTTCATGTCTCCACAGATGCAGCCAGTCAGGAGTGCCAACATGGAGGGGAAAGCAGCGACAGTGACGAAGCACACATGCTGTCTGTAGCTCATTTCTCTGAACATGTTTAGCCTGGCCACATGTGGATAACGTGCAAGAACAGTCAGTTAGACACACGTCAATAAAGTGATTTCAGTTTTCTAGTCGTCAGTCTTTGTGGATGTGGACAGGTAAGTTGGAGCCACTTCTAAAAGGTAAGTTTAAAAGATGGAATCAATTTAAGAGCTGTCTTAAGTGTTACATTGTGCTGCTCTGCAATCTTTTTCAAAATTAGCTTCATTAGATATGAATTACTATATTTGAGAGCAATTCTAGGTCGAAGATTGGATGAGACCCCGAGGGGCCCTTCTTTCCAAACGTAGTCAAGGATTTGACTGGAAAATCGTTTGACAAGAGTTTGTCACGGTTGAATGACTTGACATGATGTACCCATACATAACTACACAATCGTATTCATAGAATAATGAACTCATTTATTTTATAATGATTGCAGAATCCAAAAGTGTTGCCATGATATATATGTTCAATAAAGTTGAACAATTTGAAATGAAAGTTTGTCTAAGTTGTTTTTTTCTCTTCTATTCAATTTGTGTTTCTATGTATGTCAGTAATGTTTATTTTCTTGCTGAGAATATATAAGCTGAAAGAAAACGTTATATGATCTGATTATGATATCCTATCTTTTTCTTCTTGTCAATCAAATAAAACTGAATTAGCTAATACAAACAAAAATGAAGTGTGTGTCCAAAGCCCGATCCATCTTATCCCTCTGTGCTTTTTAACCTTGACGTTTTCCTGTATAACAATGAGGCACTGTTCTGGTATATACTTTAAACACTCCTTTTCAAATATGTATTATTTGCTTCTGATATAGTCCCAGACATATCCTTTATTCTCCTGTTTTAATGACGTTTGCTTCAGTAAAAACTTCAGAAGATTCATATTTGTTTGAGCTTTTTAAAGAATATGAAACTGTATTTGTGATGTCTCTTTAGGGAAATCAACTCGGGGCTGAGATTAAGGTGCAAAGAAGGAGCCTACTAGATCATCAACAAACTGTGGTTTTATTGACTGTAGAATATTACCAGGTACTGCTGCCTCATATCCAACACTCCTCTAAGATGTGGCATGATAAGCTATATGTTCCCTTGGATTACTCTGATTATTCCAGCAGTGGCTGAAGGGCTGGAAGGGGAACAGTTAAACCTAGTGGCCTAAATCTGTGGTGTCAATTAGGTGCCTTTGTGTGTGAGCAGCAGGGGTGTTGAAGCGAGTTGCTGGAGCTGAAGGAAACTCTGAACAATGATACACATTCATAACCCCACACACACACACACACACACATTCTGGTCCTATGTTTTGTGGGGATCACACCTCCTTTTGTTTTCCCCCCAACAGCCAGTAGAGGCGAGGCCCCAGTGCCCCCAGTGTGCTCCACTGCTCTGGCTGAAATGGCCTCCCCCTCTGCCCCCCCCCCAACCTCACCCTCCACTCTCACCCAACAACACTGTCCCCTCTCTCGCTCCGGGTTCCCAAACCCTCGGCCTCCCCCTGACTAGTCCTGACCTGAAATTAGGGCCAGGCAAGCCTCCATGGCCAGGCCAGCATCAAAGGTGTGTGTGTGTGTGTGTGTGTGTGTGTGTGTGTGTGTGTGTGTGTGTGTGTGTGTGTGTGTGTGTGTGTGTGTGTGTGTGTGTGTGTGTGTGTGTGTGTGTGTGTGTGTGTGTGTGTGTGTGTGTGTGTGTGTGTGTGTGTGTGTGTGTGTGTGTGTGTGTGTGTGTGTGTGTGTGTGTGTGTGTGTGTGTGTGTGTGTGTGTGTGTGTGTGTGTGTGTGTGTGTGTGTGTGTGTGTGTGTGGTGTGTGTGTGTGTGTGTGTGTGTGTGTGTGTGTGTGTGTGTGTGTGTGTGTGTGTGTGTGTGTGTGTGTGTGTGTGTGTGTGTGTGTGTGCGTGCGTGTGCCATGGCCCTGAAAGAAAGTAGGAGATTATCCCATTCTGTGTGTCCAGTCACCAGTGCAGTATTGACCATGGTGGGCCACCCAGGGAGCGTCCAGCCAGCCGTGAGATGGCCTGATATACATGCTTACTGGCCATGCTAGATTCCCCCACTAACACCAGGGAGAAGGCCAAACTCTACAGGCTGTCCACAGACACTGGAGTCTGTGCACAGAGTGACCCACCCTCCACACACTGCGACACACACATCTGAGCGTAGCCTCTGTACAGTGAAAGGCATTGCCATCAGGTCGTTTTCTGTGTCCTGTGAGGCGAGGCGGAGGTCATTGGGAAGGTGGAAAACCTCTTTAATGGTGGGAATGATACCATAACACCTATAGATAGAGTTACGGATCATGTCACATACACTCTGTATACAGTGTTTGACAGCGAGGCCTGCTCCCTCCTGATGTAAAATGTGGAGACTAGTGTGAAACATTTGTGTTAAAAGATATAATTACTTGTTGTTTACACATCTATATTTATTCTTGAGTTATGTTATGTTTGATATATCCGTATAACATTATTTTGTTAGGAAAAATGTAATCCATTTATTTACTGTACTTGTGCAAATTTGATATAGAAAAGGAGTAAATCAAATACATTATTATTAAGATGTTATTGTAGAAGGGTAATCTTGTTTTCCAGAGTGTCTTACACTTAATAACACCATTTAATAAAACAACATTTAAGTGGAAGGAGAAACTGAAAGTTAAATGAAGCATTCAGATAAACTAAAACAGACTACATCAAAAATGTATATGTTTAAATAAACCATTAAAAGGCCACAAATTAGGAAATATGTTTGTTTATGTCACGGGCAATGTACAATTAATCTTAAGGAGAGTTAACAGACATACAAATACGTCATCAACACAGCTTCTCAGGGTTTATTACTACACTGGTTTGTAAAAGCTGACCTTAACAAACCCTCAGGGGTCATCTAATTGTCTTTTAATTACTCAGATGTTTGTTTGTGGACGGGAGTCTCTAACATGGTCCGTTAACAACACAAAGGCCTTACACAGCAGGA